>NC_047068.1:18330145-18455998 GCF_902459465.1 Asterias rubens | reverse complement strand
ATAGATATTGTCGGTTGTTTAATTGTGGCATCAAGGAGATAACCTGATAGTAATTCAGATACTTGTTATAATCCATCACAGTACAATGTGTATGTGTATGTTTTTATCGTTCTTCGTTTGTACTTTGCACTCTTCTGTGAAATTACATAAATGAAATTATACGTTTTTATTTATTTGTATAGTAGGCTAAAATGGTATAAGTAAATGGTGTCACATCGCAAACCTTAGTATTTGTTTCTTAGTTATATTTTTTTTTACCCTTAAACCGATGTTTGTGAGCACTGTATAGTGTAATATACTTAACACGCAGCCCCTGTGGAGTTCTGTGGGGAAAAAATTAAAGTAATATTACAGAATTTGTGTTTTTCCCCTAGAGGAGGAATTTTATTCAACCTTCTTTAATATACAAAAGTACACAGACTATTTAATATTCTTTATCCCCGATGCAAATTTAACATGTATTATTTATTTCTCCTTCAGTGATGGCAGTATTTGCCAATGTGAAACAAGAAGATGCAAAAGGTTTTGATACGTACGAGTATGAAGGAGTTCATCTTGATGTAGATACGTTAAAAAGCACCATGGACGATCTCAAGACGTTTGAAATTCGAGAAGATGACGTGTTCATTGTTACTTACCCTAAATCAGGTATAGCATAAGGTGTATGGTTTTTTATTTGTTATTTATCTATTTCCTCAAAACCTCAACAAAGGAGATAATAAAAAGATTGAAAAGAATTACATCAAATAATTTGTACAGTATACACGAAATTAAAGAAGCAGGATAACCCTGACGACCCCCGAACAAATTGACAAAGTATAAAACAAAAGGATTTTTAGTCTGGGCAACATGGCCCAATGTCATAGGCTGCTTAACGGTAAGCAAATTTCGTGCTCACTGTAGCAGGACAAAAATGCTCAGGTGTAAGCATTTCACAAGTTAGCAAGACAATTAGGCGGCCATCTTGCAGTTGCACTTTCACCATTCAAAGCAGAAATGTCTATGACATCAATAGAACGTGTCCGGTGCCTTTCATTTTTTCCTCCTCGTTTTACTTATTCTTGACTTTGGTTTTGGTTGGTCTTTTTTCCCCGCCTAATAAAGGAACCACGTGGACGCAAGAGATAATGTCCACTATACTTCACGATGGGAACATTGAGGAAGTAAATAAGAAACACACAATGCTTAGAGTTCCATTCTTAGAGATGACCCGCGCTGGTGCAGCGCACCCAGAGGTAAAGTAGACGCGAATTAGTAAATAAAATTACTAAAAAATGCACTACATTAGTTTACGTGGTGACTTGTCGTTGCCTTCAATTGGCTTCTCAAAACACGTAACAATGTGTAGACTACTTAAAGACATTGGACACTATTGGTAATTGTCAAAGACCAGTCTTCTGATTTGGTGTATCTCAACATGCTCAATTGGTGGTCAAAGTTGCGAGATAATAATGATAGAAAAAACACCCTTGTCACACGAAGTTGTGCGCGTTTAGATGGTTGATTTCGAGACCTCAAATTCTCAATCTGAGGTCTCGAAATCAAATTGGTGGAAAATTACTTCTTTCCCGAAAACTATGGCACTTCAGAGGGAGCCGTTTTTAACAATGTTTTATACCATCAACCTTTCCCCATTACCCATTACCAAGTAAGGTTTTGTGCTCATAATTATGTTGAGTAATTACCAATAGTGTCCACTGCCTTTAACATATTATATTAAATACGTCACAATGTTTTGACGTTCACGTTTTTTGCTCGCGTAACGTGTAGCTGGAGGGAGATTTAGCTGCACGTTACTCGAGCAAATACGTGAACATGAACATGATCGTCAGAAAATGGTATGGTTTTGAGGTGACGTCACCACTTTGGGCTAGTATTTCATGCTCACGTTTGACGTCTGCTGCACGTACGTACCGACGTAAAAAATGGTAACTTCACGGATGCTAAAAACGTGAGATTTTAACAAAACAATAATTTGTCTGATGTTCGCGTTCATTTTTGCTCGCGTAACGCCCAGCTAAACCTCCCTATTTTATTGCGCGTGCTTTGCGTACATGCTTGGGGCTCGGGGCTTCAGACGGAGCCTGAAGCTGAATCCAAAGCCGCAGCCGTTGTTTCGAAAAGGGCATTTTGTTACTTCACTTTTATGGATAGGCCTATTAAAAAATGTGTTTCTTCTTTAGATGCCAAGGAGTGATAAGATGGTAGCCAATATGCCAAGGTCCACTCCTCGATTTATCAAGTCTCATCTTCCAAGCCAACTACTACCTCCTCAAGTATGGGAGAAGAAGATTAAGATGGTCTACGTCATCAGGAATCCTAAAGACACCATTGTGTCTTTCTTTCATCACGGAAATCTTACAGCACCTCACAGGAATTACCAATTTGATGACGTATTTGAGAGATTCCTGAAGAACACCCGTAAGTAATACAAGGTGGTTCTATGTTTTGGTTTGCCTTTGTATCTACTGGCTGGGTAGATTTTCTTTTGAGAACTTGTCTTGCTAGTTCTACAACCGCGAGGTAGATTTTCGATTTTCCATTCTTCTGAAAAATGAAAAAACATGAACAAACAAACTGTGACCTATTCAGTAATGAGGTCTGTTGTCAAACGGTTTTTGTCACATTAGTATAAATATGAACATGAAACGACCGTAACAATAACGATCTGATATTCTTATTTTCAAGTTCCGTTCGGCAGTTGGTGGGATCACATTCTGAAGTTCTGGGAGAAGAGGAATGAAGATCACGTCTTAGTGCTTCAGTTTAAAGACATGAAGAAGGTGGGTTTTAAAGGAATAGTACAATTTAAAAGTATACATGATGAACCCATGGACTTGGAAAAGCACATTAACTCTACCGAGGAGATTTTCGATTGCATTTTTGACTGACCGTCTGTGGGTAGCCTAGGTTCAATGAAGAGAAGCAACATGGTCAAAGATTCCTTGACGGAGTGTTAACTTGAAGTAGTTCCGAGATAATATTCATGTAGTTGGGAGCCTTGCCGTTGAGTGCTTTGTGGACAAGGAGCATCAGCTCGAAGATGATTCGTTGAGAGATAGGGAGCCAGTGAAGTTGTTTTTAACCCTGTTGATTTGAACACTGTTTTTTGTTTTTGTCTTACAATCCTATAAGGACCTTCGTGGGACGGTGAAGCAAATCAGTGAGTTCCTTGGGAAATCCTTCTCAGATGAAATCATAGACGCCATTACCGATCACTGCAGCTTTGAGAGCATGAAGAATAACCCTATGACTAATCCAGACACTCTTATTGCTCAATTGTTTGGCAAGATTGCAGATGGAAAGTCATTTATGAGAAAGGGTAAGACTATAAACCAATGTTTATGTGTTAAAGCGCTGAAACTTGTGTTGTAGACCGCTCCCTACAGCTCTCGCTTTGCTCTGCTCTAAGCTGGTCTTAATGTTGTCGCTATTTTTTGACATTCATCATCATCTTCATCCAGTGTAGGATGTAGCCCTCCTCATGTAAATGACATGTTTCTGCCCCATTAGTAATCTTGGGCATCATCTGTACAAATTAGCGACTTTGGGACGCTTGGTGACAGCAGACGTACCAGGTAAAATCCATTGTTCTGCTGCCACCTAGCGTTCCAAAGCCTCCCATTGCACTACTATCCATAATGTCCTGATGATTCTGTCTTTTATTAGTGTGAGTATGGAAATAAAAAAAAATGTTTAAAGGCAGTGGACACTATTGGTAATTACTCAAAATAATTATCATCATAAAACCTTTCTTGATTACGAGTAATGGGGAAAGGTTGATGGTATAAAACATTGTGAGAAACCGCTCCCTCTGAAGTGACGTAGCGTAGTTTTCGACAAAGAAGTAATTTTCCACGAATTTGATTTCGAGACCTCAAGTTTAGAACTTGAGGTCTCGAAATCAAGCATCAGAAAGCACACAACTTCGTGTGACAAGGGTGTTTTCTTCTTTCATTATTATCTCGCAACTTTGATGACCGATTGAGCTGAAATATTCACAGGTTTGATATTTTATGCATATGTTGAGATGCACCAACTGTGAAGACTAGTCTTTGACAATTACCAATAGTGTCCACTGTCTTTAATTGAATTGAACAATAATTGCATTGTATTGCACCTTTTCCCTTTATCCATTTCAGGCAAAGAGGGTGGTTGGAAGGCACAGTTGTCCCCATCTCAAAGCGAGGCTCTAGACGCACTATGCAAGGAGAGGCTTAAGGATACTGGTCTTACATTTGAAATGTGATCATCTTGTCTTGGATCAAGGCAATGGCTTCGGAAGATTTTGAACTTCTTAATCAATGTCAAACATAAGTTTTATTTTAAAACACAATACATTGTAATTATATAAAATGAGTATGGGTTTAAAATAAAACACTATTTTAATGAAGGGATCTGTACAGTTATTAACCAATGCTATAAAGCCTGTTTTCCTTTTTACATTATAATGATTTTATTTAGAAATTGACGATTAACAACGATGGCAACTCAATAATGAAATAATGTTAGTAGAATAAAATGGGAGTTCATTATTCATCGTGGGAAACGGCTCCCTCTCGAGTAATGTAATTATTTAAGAAAGGGGTAATACAATACTTTAAAACTGGGGCCTTTTTTATTATGTATCAGAAAGCACACAAAAGTAACGCAACAAGGTTGTTTTTGCTTTCATGAATTGCTATAGATTTTGGCGCCATTAGGCCTACTTTATAATTATTTTGGAAACAAGTTTTGGTCCGGGTATACAATTTTGTATTGATATGACATAATTTGCAAAAAGCCGTTGACCTATATTCCTCTATCATACGTTTTTCAGAGGGATTCAATATTGTCTCGAAGCAGATACATGAACGAAACTCAACCAAGCTGGCACCGTCGTCATTATCACACTTATGAGAAGCAGATCAAATCGTTGTTGATAATAAAAACAGGTATACCGAGTGTAAAAAAAATCATACTTTTGTCTTGTTCTAGTTTGTTCTTTTTAATAGGCAAAATGGACACTGTTGATAAATACTCAAAGTGATTGGCGCATAAAAAAATTGTTATCAAGCGATGGAAAGCAGTTGATAGTATAAAACATTATGTGAAACGGCGCCCTCTGGTATAATGCAATTTTTGAGAAAGGGGTAATAAAATACTCCAGCTGATGCCTCTTTATTATGCATCTGAAAGCACCACAAAAGTAATGCCAAAGACTGTTTTTGCTTTCGTTATTCTGTTGCATTATTCAATGACCAATTGAACCCAAATTTTCACAGGTTTGCTATTTTATGCATAATGTTGGCTAACCCCAGCTGAGAATTTAGTGGTCTTTGACAACTACCAATGTCTATCAAGTGCCTTTAAATGTCGTCTCCATATCCATTTCACCGGAAACACCGTCTATCTCACCCCATACCAGTTCACGAAACCCACTGAATGATTGCACTGTGAATAAATAAATTAATGTATATGTATAATACATTTTACAAAAACGGATACTTTTTTATAATAATATTTGTTACAGACGCATGAAATCATACCATTGCATTAACCCTGGCGGCCTTACTTTCGTCTGTATCTATGTACAGCACAGAGGATCGGGAAGAGTCCTATCATAGGCGAGCGCAACCTTGCATCAGCCGTGACACTTGTGTCATTAAGCAAGACATTTAACCATTGTTTCGTCCTTCGGATTGGACGTAAAGCCGTTGGTCCCATGTGTTGAACGGGAAGAACCCAGTGCACTCATTGAAAAGGAAAGAAGTTCACCCCGGTGTTCCGGGCTGTGGCTGCTGTATGATGCGCCGCAGCACCATGTAAACCCTAATTAAAATAAATACCACCCGACATTGTTGGCGTGTTATACTTCACCCATTTTATGTGCAAACAATTTTCTGCCCTAAAAAAGTATCTGCGACCTGTGACCCCTCCTTTAATACGTTTATAAAAGACCCCCCCCCCCGACACATGCCATTGCACGTTGGAGGAGATTTTGCTGATTGTTGACTTGGTTCCAAGTGTGCGGCGTGGGTTTTTAGTACATAGCAGTTCATAGACCTATTCACAAATACCATTGCGCAAGCGCAAACAAGTTTGTGATGTGGATTAATATTGCAGCTGTAGGTTTCATTCAGGTTTCATGTACATTTGTATGAATGTCGGTCACCTCGTTACCAAGTCAGTGTAAATGGCACCAGTCAGAGTCAGATGGAGGTACGAACTTGGGTACGAAGTGACTTGAGTGTGATATTTTGGGTACGAAGTGACTCATGGGTATGGAGTGACCGACATCGACTTTTATTACTTATTTTAATAAAAATAATATTACATTAATAGTTTATTGTGGTGTTTGTATCAGTGCTTTTTCTTCGGTGGATCGGGTATTCATAACCGAGCTAATAACCTGGACCGGTGTCAGATGCAATTGTGTCCGCCATGCAATACTGCCCGCTCCGGACACTTTTGCTAATGCAATCGTGTCCGGGGCTATGCAAAAACCGTCCGGTGGACTGTACATGTATGTGCGCGCGTAAGCGAGCGTGCATGCACTGAATCTATATGTGTATGCAGCATGAATATTCACGTATTTTATGATTGCAGCGAATACCCAACGGCCGAACATTTGCCTTGTCATCCATGGCATGCACTTAATAGCTTGTAAAAAAAATGGCGAACGTGTTCCGTCGACCAAGGGCGTTTAATTTACTGCAAGGAAGGTTTTGCACGGGGGCGGACACAACTGCATGTGTCCGGGCGGCGGACACAATTGCATTATGCAGCAGCGTCCGGGTGGACACGATATGCAAAACCGTCCGGCGAACGTTATTGCATATGCAATAATGTCCTCCGGATAGTACTGCATAGAGGACATAATTGCATGCGACACTGGCGCCTTTGAATGCTTACAAAGAGAAAGTGCGCCTTACAAATGCTGTGCAAATGCTTTATTTTATTAAAGTCACCTGGAAGTGGTATTTTGTCAAAATAAAGCTTTTCTCACTAAAATATGTGTTTTGATGAATGGAATATGAATAAACAATTAACTAAGGTTTAAAAAAATTAGTTTCCATGTTGTTTACAAATTTGAAAATGAGCCCGACCCAAGAGGGTGCTGTTCGTGACGTCAATCGAGGCGCGATGAATTCGCATGCAGTACCAACACAAGATAGTGACGCTTGGCGCAAGCTAAAAACATGCCCTCAAAGTTAAAAACAATATCTGATTTTTTTTTACACGTTAGGCAAATGCTCCTTTAGGTTCGTTACGTCTTTCAGGTACCTTCTTTGACTTCCCCACTAGCTGGAAAAATTGTTAGGATGGCGTCATGTTTTAGAAAAGAACTTTTCTCTTCATGTAAAAATGTGTAGTGTATTCCGGATTCTCGAAGCACCACGGCTCGAAGTGTTTGCTGCATGCACAGCGCTAGAAAAGACATACATGTATGAAGAACTTTGGCCCCGTTTTGAGCAGACAATCCCTCCACTGTGTGTGAGCCGACTGTGTAACGGCTTGAGTGCACAGCCGGGAATGGAACAATTCATTTACATTTTAGGGGATCAAACTTCTAGACTTCGTAAGAAGTGGCAGGAAGCACAAGGTTTATTTAAAACAAAAACATTGCAGTTAGTAGGAGTAATAAATCAGTTTAATTGAAAGTCGCATAATGTAGAGTAGATTATACAGAAATATTGAACATAGTTTACATAAACAATGACAAAAATTGTTTAATGTTACACAACAAACTAAATTGATTCGTCAAGATATTTCTGTACATCATTTAACAAAAAAATTACATGGGACCCTTCTACTAATGTGTTGAATGATATTTTTATGTAGTCCCATATTTTTGGCAACTTTGTTAACGAAGTATTAGCATTTTTGGCATGCCCACCACATATTCTGCAAAAAACACCCCTATTAACTAAATGTAGTATTCCAGCCACGTCGAGTGATTTTCGAGTCGAAGAAAAGCACAAAATTCCACGATTCAAATATACCTTTGGACATTAAAAACGCTACATTGTTGAACCAAAATGCTTCTTAGATATAAATTTATTGTTGAGGCATAAAGAACGATGGATTAAAACAGCAAAAAGCTTTGCCAAACGACGTATTCTGCTTCCGATTAAACGATGTTTGTGCTTTGCGCGGTATGAAGAGGTCTAGCTTTCCGCCACATAACGCACTATCCATACGGCTCGTAGTCCAGACTATGGGGGGTGCAATCTCTCTAACGGACTTCATGATTTGACACAAAAAGTGCCCCTTTTTGCAGTCCACCAATCACAAAACATGTAACATGGATGGAAAGCTTATTTCATCTCGTTTCAAAAACCATGCGACTTCTGGTGGTGCGAGATTGCTAGCGAGTTTGCCGTTGAATTTAGTGGGACAACCCCCGCAAAAAATTACAAAATGTGGTGTGACCTCCATAGGAAACTGATTATTTTAGTCAAAATGCATCTTTTTCAATCAAAAAGTGCCCCTCTTTACTGGCTCTTATTTATATAAAAAGGGTACTGTTTCGAAAGAGGAATATATATACTATACGATGCCGAGCGACTTTGTAAGTTTAACAAAATCACTTTTCTTAAACTGATGAAAATGTCTCCCGAGTGTGTGAATTTGAAGGGAATTTCCCGTGTTGAACGGGTCGCCGTGAAAGGCGTTGAGCAGATGCACACTAGTTCTCCATGTGCTTGCAAACTGACCCGATCTTTAGTTGTTTTGCTGCACCCAGCAGCAATACACCTGGTCGACATTGCCTGAAAAATGCAAGAAAAAACCTTTTTCGAAACGTACAAACTTACGACTCGTGTGTTTGATGTTCGATCGAGGCAAACTCTGCCTCGATTGATTTCACAAAAGGGGTAGGCGGAGTCACCCCCACACAACTTTACTAATTTTTGTAAACATAAATCGTGAACAACAATTACTCCAAAAATTATTTTATTGTTCAGAAACATGTACTACAATGTTTGAAGAAAAAAAAATCTATTTCCAGGTGACTTTAAATGTTGAAGATAAGTGTAGGCCCTCGAATACCTTCGATGTCATGAACCTATTATAATAATACTTGAAATGTAACTCAGACTCGGTTGCCGCTTACGCCCTACCAACTACAACATTGTTAATACATTGAGGCCAATACACAGTATTAGTCACTGTCTCGAGGTGTGGGTACCAGGGAAGAAAAAAAAAGGTTTGTTAGTGGTTGGGTAATGCTTTTATGTTGGAAGGGGGCGATGCAGGGGGCTATCATCGGATACTTTCACTGGATAGCATGCAGTGCAGTGACGCAAGCTTTCCATATCTGTGTTTTGTCCGAGGGGACCTTTTTGGCAGCTGCACTTTCGATCGTGTGCGTATGGATCTAGGTGAAAGGTAGCCCGAACATCTGAGGTCACACTACGAGGTCCAATCCCCGTTCATTTACACCTTTCACCTAGATCCGGCCGTATGCAGACGTCACCGCAAGTGCCGTGAGTCCGAGGTGACGTGGTAGCAGCCACGTCACCTCGGACCACGTCACCCCGGACTTTTTGTATAGCTCCATGCTTGGACCAATCAAAACACAGATACAGAATGCCTATAATTTTTACGTCGGTGCACATTTCTATAAAGAAAGAAATCTTTTGCTCCACAATACAGCTATACGGTTGTTTGAATGAAGTCGGTGCATGCGCAGAGCAGAGCAGAGGTACGGCTCACATTGTAATAATCACATGTATTATGTAATGCGGTGACAAGAGGTACGGTGTACGTGCAGGGAGGTATAAATAAGGCACGCATCGGATGGTGTATAATCATTGAGGTAGAATTGGTATAATAAACAAGCAAATTACGAGCACTCACTCGTCAGAGGTTCTACATCGCACTCACTTCCTTGATCTTGCACACAAGAGATAGAACACCAACCAAAGAGCAACAATGGCTTCCCCTCAAGACATACAACAGAAAAGTGAGTACTGGTTCAAAATTGCTATGGTATGGGCATTGGCAATAGCCGGATCGCTGAAATGTAAATATTACTAATGTTTATAACAGGTTGGAGACCAATTGTTGTAAATGACACATTATTTTTGCTTGAACACGTTGGTTGCTGGTTGTGAGCATGGAGGTCTGCGAGTATGCTGTGAGTACGTGACGTCCGCATTGGTTGAGCCGTTGAGCATGCATGATCCCATAAATTGTTATGAATAAACAAGTTAGTGTAAACTTGTACCAGTCTTATGTGTAGTTTTATCACAACAGTCATCTTGCAATAGACGGTGTGACCTGTGACATCACATGTTTACAAAAGAGCCACAGAGCATGGACTTCCTTCCTGCAGGCACGATTTGTACACAGCCTAATGAAAGAAATCATAAAATCTTTATGGAGATTGCACCGTCTAATTTTTATCAATTTTTGATATGATGAAAGGGGGCACATCTCAAAACTTGTCCGGGATTTATCTGGAAATTATTACACAAAATGCCAAGTTTCCCATAAATTATGACCTGTGCAGTATTGTGCCTGCCATAATACACAAAGAATTTCAAGGTCACACCTATTGTAAACAAAGTTCACATGGTCTATGAAAGCAATCAATCAAGTTCTCATGGAATTATTCTAGGGCCATGTCACACCATGATGACGAAAGGATTTCCTTCCTCCAGGGTTTTCCTTCCTCCAAATGGTCACATGAGGCAAATATTTACAGACAACTAGTTCCAGTCATTACATTTTGCGCTATATCGCTACATCCCTGGTATTTAGGGACGTCAGTAAGTGGGGGTCAGTGCCACTCTGCAAGTTTAAAGTCACCTGGAAGTGGTATTTTTTTCAAAATAAAGCTTTTGTCACTAATATATGTGTTTTGATGAGTGGAATGTGAATAAACAGTTAACTAAGGTTTTAAACAATCAGTTCTTATGTTATTTACAAATTTAAGAGTAGACCCCGACCCGAGAGGGCGCTGTTCGTGACGTCAATCGAGGCAGACTTTGCCTGTAATGCGTAGAGTAAACACAATTGCAAAGTACATGTACGGACCAAGTCGTGAGTTTGTACGTTTCACAAAAAAAAAATTGTTTTTTCCGGCAATGCCGACCAGGTGTATTGCTGCTGAATGCAGAAAAACACTTTTTAAATTGTACCAACTCACGACTTGGACGTACATGTACTTTGCACGTGTGTTTACTATACGCATTGCAGGCAAACTCTGCCTCGATTGACGTCACAAAAGGGGTAGGCGCAGTCAGCCCCTCAAACAACTTTATATATATTTTAAACATATAAATCGTGACAAACAATTACTAAAAAAATTGTTTTATTGTTCGTAAGCATATACTCTTATGTTTGAAAGAAAAAAAATTATATTTCCAGGTGACTTTAAGTTTAATTATTTTTCATATTTTGGTGCTGTATATAAAGCCGTGTTTTAATTAAAATGTCCCGACCGCCTTTAATAGATATTGTCTGGTTCTTTAATTGTGGCATCAGGAGATAAACTGATAGTAATTCAGATACTTGTTATAATCCATCACAGTACAATGTGTATGTGTATGTTTTTATCGGTCTTCGTTTGTACTTTGCACTCTTCTGTGAAATTACATAAATGAAATTATACGTTTTTATTTATTTGTATAGTAGGCTAAAATGGTATAAGTAAATGGTGTCACATCGCAAACCTTAGTATTTATTCCTTAGTTATATTTTTTTGTACCCTTAAACCGATGTTTGTGAGCACTGTATAGTGTAATATACTTAACACGCAGCCCCTGTGGAGTTCTGTGGGGAAAAAATTAAAGAAATATTACAGAATTTGTGTTTTTCCACTGGAGGAGGAATTTTATTCAACCTTCTTTAATATACAAAAGTACACAGACTATTTAATATTCTTTATCCCCGATGCAAATTTAACATGTATTATTTATTTCTCCTTCAGTGATGGCAGTACTTGCCAATTTGAAACAAGAAGATGCAAAAGGTTTTGATACGTACGAGTATGAAGGAGTTCATCTTGCTGTAGATACGTTAAAAAGCACCATGGACGATCTCAAGACGTTTGAAATTCGAGAAGATGACGTGTTCATTGTTACTTACCCTAAATCAGGTATAGCATATTAGGTGTATGGTTTTTTATTTGTTATTTATCTATTTCCTCAAAACCTCAACAAATGGAGAAGATAAAAAGATTGAAAAAAATTACATCAAATAATTTGTACAGTATACACGAAATTAAAGAAGCAGGATAACCCTGACGACCCCCGAACAAATTGACAAAGTATAAAACAAAAGGATTTTTAGTCTGGGCAACATAGCCCAATGTCATAGGCTGCTTAACGGTAAGCAAATTTCGTGCTCACTGTAGCAGGACAAAACTGCTCAGGTGAAGCATTTCACAAGTTAGCAAGACAATTAGGCGGCCATCTTGCAGTTGCACTTTCACCATTCAAAGCTGAAATGTCTATGACATTAATAGAACGTGTCCGGTGCCTTTCATTTTTTCCTCCTCGTTTTACTTATTCTTGACTTTGGTTTTGGTTGGTCTTTTTTCCCCGCCTAATAAAGGAACCACGTGGACGCAAGAGATAATGTCCACTATACTTCACGATGGGAACATTGAGGAAGTAAATAAGAAACACACACTGCTTAGAGTTCCATTCTTAGAGATGACCCACGCTGGTGCAGCGCACCCAGAGGTAAAGTAGACGCGAATTAGTAAATAAAATTACTAAAAAATGCACTATATTAGTTTACGTGGTGACTTGTCGTTGCCCTCAATTGGCTTATCAAAACACGTAACAATGTATAGACTACTTAAAGACAGTGGACACTATTGGTAATTGTCAAAGACCAGTCTTCTGATTTGGTGTATCTCAACATGCTCAATTGGTGGTCAAAGTTGCGATATAATAATGATAGAAAAAACATCCTTGTCACACGAAGTTGTGCGCGTTTAGATGGTTGATTTCGAGACCTCAAATTCTAAATCTGAGGTATCGAAATCAAATTCGTGGAAAATTACTTCTTTCTCGAAAACTATGGCACTTCAGAGGGAGCCGTTTTTAACAATGTTTTATACCATCAACCTTTCCCCATTACCCATTACCAAGTAAGGTTTTGTGCTCATAATTATGTTGAGTAATTACCAATAGTGTCCACTGCCTTTAACATATTATATTAAATACGTCACAATGTTTTGACGTTCACGTTTTTTGCTCGCGTAACGTGTAGCTGGAGGGAGATTTAGCTGCACGTTACTCGAGCAAATACGTGAACATGAACATGATCGTCAGAAATTGGTATGGTTTTGAGGTGACGTCACCACTTTGGGCTAGTATTTCATACTCACGTTTGACGTCTGCTGCACGTACGTACCGACGTAAAAAATGGTAACTTCACGGATGCTAAAAACGTGAGATTTTAACAAAACCATATTGTCTGATGTTCGCGTTCATTTTTGCTCCCGTAACGCCCAGCTAAACCTCCCTATTTTATTGCGCGTGCTTTGCGTACATGCTTGGGGCTCGGGGCTTCAGACGGAGCCTGAAGGTGAATCCAAAGGCGCAGCCGTTGTTTCGAAAAGGGCATTTTGTTACTTCACTTTTATGGATAGGCCTATAAAAAAATGTGTTTCTTCTTCAGATGCCAAGGAGTGATAAGATGGTAGCCAATATGCCAAGGTCCACTCCTCGATTTATCAAGTCTCATCTTCCAAGCCAACTACTACCTCCTGAAGTATGGGAGAAGAAGATTAAGATGGTCTACGTCATCAGGAATCCTAAAGACACCATTGTGTCTTTCTTTCATCACGGAAATCTTACAGCACCTCACAGGAATTACCAATTTGATGACGTATTTGAGAGATTCCTGAAAAACACCCGTAAGTAAAACAAGGTGGTTCTATGTTTTGGTTTGCCTTTGTATCTACTGGCTGGGTAGATTTTCTTTTGAGAACTTGTCTTGCTAGTTCTACAACCGCGAGGTAGATTTTCGATTTTCCATTCTTCTGAAACATGAAAAAAACATGAACAAACAAACTGTGACCTATTCAGTAATGAGGTCTGTTGTCAAACGGTTTTTGTCACATTAGTATATGAACATGAAACGACCGTAACAATAACGATCTGATATTCTTATTTTCAAGTTCCGTTCGGCAGTTGGTGGGATCACATTCTGAAGTTCTGGGAGAAGAGGAATGAAGATCACGTCCTGGTGCTTCAGTTTAAAGACATGAAGAAGGTGGGTTTTAAAGGAATAGTACAATTTAAAAGTATACATGATGAACCCATGGACTTGGAAAAGCACATTAACTCTACCGAGGAGATTTTCGATTGCATTTTTGACTGATCTTCAGTGGGTAGCCTAGGTTCAATGAAGAGAAGCAACATGGTCAAAGATTCCTTGACGGAGTGTTAACTTGAAGTAGTTCCGAGATAATATTCATGTAGTTGGGAGCCTTGCCGTTGAGTGCTTTGTGGACAAGGAGAATCAGCTCGAAGATGATTCGTTGAGAGATAGGGAGCCAGTGAAGTTGTTTTTAACCCTGTTGATTTGAACACTGTTTTTTGTTATTGTCTTACAATCCTATAAGGACCTTCGTGGGACGGTGAAGCAAATCAGTGAGTTCCTTGGGAAATCCTTCTCAGATGAAATCATAGACGCCATTACCGATCACTGCAGCTTTGAGAGCATGAAGAATAACCCTATGACCAACCCAGACACTATTATTGCTCAAAGGTTTGGCAAGATTGCAGATGGAAAGTCATTTATGAGAAAGGGTAAGACTATAAAACCAATGTTTATGTGTTAAAGCGCTGAAACTTTTGTTGTAGACCGCTCCCTACAGCTCTCGCTTTGCTCTGCTCTAAGCTGGTCTTAATGTTGTCGCTATTTTTTTGACATTCATCATCATCTTCATCCAGTGTAGGATGTAGCCCTCCTCATGTAAATGACATTCATTTCTATTTCTTGCAGTTCTGGGATATGTTGTTCTTGCATAAACCCTGATGTAATCTCTCCATCTTCTTCTCTGTCTACCTCTTTTCCATTCCCTATCCTTGGTTGCCAATCCATTATTCTTGTCGTCCATCTAATTTTGCTTGTTGTGTTGTCCTTATGATGTATCTTACTCCAGCCTGTTTTCTTTTGTATTGCTGTACATTTAATCCTGTCTCTAATTGAGATAACATGTATAGCATTTTAAATGTCTCTCCATTGCTGTTTGTGCTGTCAGTTTTGTTGTTGTCCATGTTTCTGCCCCATTAGTAATCTTGGGCATCATCTGTACAAATTAGCGACTTTGGGACGCTTGGTGACAGCAGACGTACCAGGTAAAATCCATTGTTCTGCTGCCACCTAGCGTTCTAAAGCCTCCCATTGCACTACTATCCATAATGTCCTGATGATTCTGTCTTTTATTAGTGTGAGTATGGGAAAAAAAATTGTTTAAAGGCAGTGGACACTATTGGTAATTACTCAAAATAATTATCATCATAAAACCTTTCTTGATTACGAGTAATGGGGAAAGGTTGATGGTATAAAACATTGTGAGAAACCGCTCCCTCTGAAGTGACGTAGCGTAGTTTTCGAGAAAGAAGTAATTTTCCACGAATTTGATTTCGAGACCTCAAGTTTAGAACTTGAGGTCTCGAAATCAAGCATCAGAAAGCACACAACTTCGTGTGACAAGGGTGTTTTCTTCTTTCATTATTATCTCGCAACTTTGATGACCGATTGAGCTGAAATTTTCACAGGTTTGATATTTTATGCATATGTTGAGATGCACCAACTGTGAAGACTAGTCTTTGACAATTACCAATAGTGTCCACTGTCTTTAATTGAATTGAACAATAATTGCATTGTATTGCACCTTTTCCCTTTATCCATTTCAGGCAAAGAGGGTGGTTGGAAGGCACAGTTGTCCCCATCTCAAAGCGAGGCTCTAGACGCACTATGCAAAGAGAGGCTTAAGGATACTGGTCTGACATTTGAAATGTGATCATCTTGTCTTGGATCAAGGCAATGGCTTCGGAAGATTTTGAACTTCTTAATCAATGTCAAACATAAGTTTTATTTTAAAACACAATACATTGTAATTCTATAAAATGAGTATGGATTTAAAATAAAACACTATTTTAATGAAGGGATCTGTACAGTTATTAACCAATGCTATAAAGCCTGTTTTCCTTTTTACATTATAATGATTTTATTTAGAAATTGACGATTAACAACGATGGCAACTAATAATGAAATAATGTTAGTAGAATAAAATGGGAGTTCATTATTCATCGTGGGAAACGGCTCCCTCTCGAGTAATGTAATTATCTTAAGAAAGGGGTAATAAAATACTTTAAAACTGAGGCCTTTTTTATTATGTATCAGAAAGCACACAAAAGTAACGCAACAAGGCTGTTTTTGCTTTCATGAATTGCTATAGATTTTGGCGCCATAGGCCTACTTTATAATTATTTTGGAAACAAGTTTTGGTCCAGGTTTACAATTTTGTATTGATATGACATAATTTGCAAAAAGCCGTTGACCTATATTCCTCTATCATACGTTTTTCAGAGGGATTCAATATTGTCTCGAAGCAGATACATGAACGAAACTCAACCAAGCTGGCACCGTCGTCATTATCACACTTATGAGAAGCAGATCAAATCGTTGTTGATAATAAAAACAGGTATACCGAGTGTAAAAAAAAAATCATGCTTTTGTCCTGTTCTAGTTTGTTCTTTTTAATAGGCAAAATGGACACTGTTGACAAATACTCAAAGTGATTGGCGCATAAACAAATTGTTATCAAGCGATGGAAAGCTGTTGGTAGTATAAAACATTATGTGAAACGGCGCCCTCTGGTATAATGCAATTGTTGAGAAAGAGGTAATAAAATACTCCAGCTGAGGCCTCTTTATTATGCATCTGAAAGCACCACAAAAGTAATGCCAAAGACTGATATTGCTTTCGTTATTCATTTGCATTATTCAATGACCAATTGAACCCAAATTTTCACAGGTTTGCTATTTAATGCATAATGTTGGGTAACCCCAGTTGAGAATTTAGTGGTCTTTGACAACTACCAATGTCTATCAAGTGCCTTTAAATGTCGTCTCCATATCCATTTCACCGGAAACACCGTCTATCTCACCCCATACCAGTTCACGAAACCCGCTGAATGATTGCACTGTGAATAAATAAATTTATGTGTATGTATAATACATTTTACAAATACGGATACTTTTTTAAAATATTATTTGTTACAGATGCATGAAATCATACCCTTGCATTAGCCCTGGCGGCCTTACTTTCGTCTGTATCTATGTACAGCACAGAGGATCGGGAAGAGTCCTATCATAGGGCTTAACCTTGCATCAGCCGTGACACTTGTGTCATTAAGCAAGACATTTAACCATTGTTTCGTCCTTCGGATTGGACGTAAAGCCGTTGGTCCCATGTGTTGAACGGGAAGAACCCAGTGCACTCATTGAAAAGGAAAGAGGTTCACCCCGGTGTTCCTGGCTGTGGCTGCTGTATGATGCGCCGCAGCACCATGTAAACCCTAATTAAAATAAATACCACCCGACATTGTTGGCGTGTTATACTTCACCCATTTTATGTGCAAACAATTTTCTGCCCTAAAAAAGTATCTGCGACCTGTGACCCCTCCTTTAATACGTTTATAAAAGACCCCCCCCCCCCGACACAATGTCATTGCACGTTGGAGGAGAAATTGCTGATTGTTGACTTGGTTCCATGTGTGCGGCGTGGGTTTTTAGTACATGGCAGTTCATAGACCTAGGCCGTGTCTGAAACGACGACTTCGGCTACAGCTACGGCTAGATCAGCGCGTCTACCAGTGTTGATGATAGGCAGACGCGCGCGATCTAGCGGTAGCTAGCTGTAGCCGAAGTCGTCGTTTCGGACACGGCCCTATTCACAAATACCATTGCGCAAGCGCAGACTGTTGAATGAGGTGCATTGTGAGATAGATATGGATCAAATTATTTTGATACCAGTCCAAATTCCAAGCTTTACGGGAATTTCTGCGCTAGCCTTGTAACCATAGAATGCCTAGTAACGTTGAGTACGCACGCGCAGAAGCCACAATTTGCCGCTATCCGTGTAATACGCTTGCCGTAGACACATAATTCCCTGCTTCCGTAAGCGCCGATTCTGTGCTTACGGTAAGCAGAGCCATGAAGTTGGGCCCAGGTCTATTGTTGCCTTAAATAGCGCCCTCTTGTTAGCCTGTAAACTTCTGTCATTTGCAACCGCAATTTCAGACTTGAAATAAAGTCTAGTTCAACAGCGAATGAACCAATTCCAGGGGTATAATTTTATGAGCGAGAGCAAGAAAAGAAGGCGGCGCATGCAGCATGCCGGGGGAAAAGTTGTAGCGAGATCGATTACCGTTGGCCTGGGTACGAAGCTGACGTTCACATGTACTGTGTCAACGAATTCGGGTCATCTCGTACCAAGTCAACTCGTACCCAAGTCAACTCGTACCCAAGTCAACTCGTACCTAAGTCAACTTGTACCCGAGTCAACTCGTACCTGAGTCAACTCGTACCCAAGTCAACTCGCACCCAAATAAATGTTTTTAAAAAGTTTTACTCGTACTGATAAATATTGTAGTTTAATTTATTTATTTATATTGTTAATCATACATTTAGCTATTCATTGCTGCAATAATTTTGTTTTCTTGGGTTTTTTTTTTCATGTTGAATTTTTTTTTTACTTGGGCCCTACGGTGGGGAAAATTAATCAGAGAACTTTTTTTTAATATAGGCTTGTTACGCAAGGTGTTTTGGTTGGAAAGAGTGGAACAGTATATTTGTTAAAATGTACTTGTTATCGGAAAACGATAATCAGAACATAACGCAAATGAATGAATTGAATGAATTCTTACCATGAAATTTTCTTTTGGGAACACTTTAACAGGAAAAACACCAAGGTAAACATGAAGGGTTGCGTTTTATACATAGTATATTTTTTCATTGAAAATAATTGGTCTCATATGAACATGAAGGTCGAAATATTTATACCTCCTTGAAAACGAAGAACTAGTGTGCATCTGATCTGCTCAACGCCTTTCACGGCGACCCTTCAACACGGGAATTTAAAAGAAACCACAATGGATATCTGAATGAATATCCTAGCGGAAAAAAGGCAGAAATGAGATGAACAAACATTATTAAAAACGAAATTCGTGAGATTATTATTAATAAAAGTGAGCTCCATATGATGGTAGAACATCATTTTTATTTCCTATCGCTTACAAAATCACGCCGCACGGAAATTCTCCGTTTCGGCATACAACGTACGTTGTACGGTACGAGTTGACTTGGGTACGAGTTGACCTGGGTACGAGTTGACGTAGGTACGAGTTGACTTTGGTACGAGTTGACTTGGGTACAATATTTTGGGTACGAGTTGACTTGGGTACGAGTTGACCTGTTTCGGTGTCAACAACAACATGAGGTTCAACCCTCCACCACCATGGCCGGCTAGGCCATTCAACGGTCAACAACAACTTACACAAAAGGGACGCGTACGTCATTCATGGTCAGACCATGGAGTAGTTCATAATAAACGTAACCCTCCTCCCGACGGCCGGAGGTGACATGGAGGTCAAAGCCACCACCACCATGAATGGTCAACCCTTGCTCTTTTGGTGGGTCCTACTAAAAGCCGACAACTCGCCGACAACGCCGACAACAAGTCCAGAGCGCCGACAACTCGCTGCCAACAAGTTTTAATTACCTCGAAAATTGCCAATATACCATAGATATATTAGAACTATATGTGTTCTGTAATATAAACATAAATTTAATGGAAAAACTTCACGAAAAGTGTGAATTTTTAACCAGAAAAAAAACTGAACGTTCACGGAAAACGGTCGGACGCCATCTTGGCTTAAAATCGTGTTCGGACCAGTCCATTATGATGCGGGTGAGTCAGACTTAGCAATAGAGGGCGGGCGTCATGCACTGTGCACACTGCAGTGAAGGTCTTCACATGAAGCCCGCCCTCTGTTGTTGATAAGTGCTAAATCTACCCGTATCATAATGGTCTGGTCCAAACACGGTTTTTAAGCCAAGATGGCGTCCGACCGCTTTTCGTGCAAGTGAAGTTTTTTTCTGGTTAAAAATTCGAGTTGGTGTGGACGTATGAGTATGAAGGGGTGTATGTACCTAAAGACGTTCTTCAAACTACCCTTGATGATCTTAAGACGTTTGATGTAAGACAAGATGATGTGTTTATAGTTACCTTCCCTAAAGCAGGTATGTACTGTACTCTGTTATTGAAATGAGCAGGGCCCAATTTCAAGAAAGCTGTTTAGCAGAAAGTCTGCTTTGCAAATTCTTCTTCTTCCAAGTATAGACCATGTGAACTTTGTTTACAATAAGTGTGACCTTGTGCATTCTTCGAGTATTCTGGCAGGCAAGAAACTGCACTGGTCCTATGGGAAAGTTGATATTTTGTGTCATAATTTCCACATAAATCCAAGAGTTATGAAAGTAAAAGATGGACAAGTTTTGAGATGCGTTCCCTTTCATCATATCAAAAAATGATAGGGATTATAGATAGTGCAATCTCCATAAAATATAAGATTTTATGTTTTCTTCCATTAGGCTGTGTACAAATCGTGCCTGCAGGAAGTCCAGGCTCTGTGGCTCTTTTGTATGCATGTGATGTCACAGGTCACATTGTCTATAGTGCAGACTTCATGGTATAAAGATAACGCACTGTGAGGATGGTGCGCGCGCTGTCCAAATCTGTGGTGCGCTGGCAAACAAAATAAAACTTGTGTGCGAAACCTACAACGTGTAGAGTGCCTGTGAGCTAGATGGTTCCTTCCCTCCTCAATGCCGCCTCTCTAGGATCCTTCTGTTAGGAGTTCCAGTCTTTGCTGGTGCTAAGGAAGAAGGAGGAAGAGTACACTTGGGAGCTGCATGCATTCAGTTGGGGGTCCAGAAGCGACAGCCATGACCTCTGGTGTTAGATTTAGATTCAGTTAGATGTTTCTTCCAGCTGGTGTTTATGTGATCAAAGTGATTTCTGTAGAGCATGGCTAGGCGATACTTTGAAGCAAGAAATTAGTGGGGTACTAGTCAGTGGGGTACTAGTCACAGAAAAAAATCAAAACAAAATTACACCAAAAACAAAAGGATTTTTTTTTTAACAATTTAACTCATAAGGATTGAGTACATTGGACGAAATAATAAAACTAAAATGAAGGTGGTATAATAACAACAGTGAGGAAGGAGTTTTAATAAGAGGGATAACATGAATAAAATAAAAAATTCTGCAGATGCGTAACATTGATACATTATTACATGTGATCGATATTTTGTCATACTTAATTTTGTATTCATTGCCAGGTACAACATGGACTCTTGAAATAATGTCGGCCATTCTTCATGATGGTGACATTGAATTGCTGAACAAAACCTATTCATGGCAAAGAGGACATTTCTTGGAGATAACTTTTGGAGGGCATCAGAATAGAGATGTAAGAACTTTATGGTTAATTAGCCTGATTGGTTAGTATTTCTTGAACCACTTAAAGGAACATTACAGAATTGGTATGAAAAAAAACTCGTAAAAGATCACAGATTTACATGAAACGTACACAGTCTAATGAAGATGGCAGTAGGAAAAATTCCCTTTACTAAATATTTCTGTCTGAAATGTTATTTTTTTATAGAAATAAATAAAACCAATGTTTGGAGTTTATCGCTGAGTGAGGTTTTTTTTTAAATAATTTTTTTAATCGATGTTATGCAAAATGTGTAATCGGTTTTTCACAATTTTCTAGTCACGCAGAAGGTCGATCTATCTCAAACGGTCAATCGATCTCAAACTTCTACAGGTTTGTCAGCTTATGTTATGGTGGATTAAAAAAAGTGCTTACCGGTACACTGTCAGCAGAAAACAAATTTTCTAATTTTCTACAACGTCTCTGGACATTTTCAAAACTCTGCTAAAAACCCACCTATTCAAAATTTCTTATGATTGACTTTCTGTCTGTTTTTAACCATTTATTTTTGCCACCACGTTTGTGTAATTCAACATTTTTATTCAACGTACCCTTACTTCTTTCCAAGCTTCGTAATTTGTGTTTTTGTTTTGTTACTCTCTTTGTTTGTTTTATGCGCCTCGGAATAAGTTTAGTCTTAGATAGATGGCGCTTTATATGTTTTAAATATTATTATTGTTATTATTAATTGTTCCTTTAAAACTAAAACTTTAAACTACAGTTTTGTTGAATTTTACCCCAAATTTGAGCCCTGCTTTTGTGCTTCATTGGGGGTATGGGTTGAGATAAGACTTAAAGCTATGCATGGTAGACAATACAAAGTACGTAAGGTGTGCAGTCACTTCATGTAAAATCTCTTAGTGAGTAGAGGTGGCTCTGAGAAGAGCCGGTTTGTTCTGCTTGACGTTTTGGTCAGTGTGCTCTGACCATCTTCTTGAGAATGGTTTGGTTTTCTAAAGGAACTAGCTGATCGAAAAATCACTTTAATATAAAGAACTTGTGCTCCATTGTGTCTTACTTTCATCTTTAAATTCTTTCCAGCTTCCAAAAACGCACAAGGAAATAGCAAACCTTCCCACAAGTTCCCGACGTCTTATAAAGTGTCATCTCCCAGGTCAACTGTTGCCTCCTCAAGTGTGGGAGAAGAAGATCAAGATGGTTTACGTCATCAGGAATCCTAAAGACTTACTCGTATCATTCTTTCATCATCAGAGGTTATTCGCTCCTCATGAAGATCTTCAATTTGACATAATATTCAGCATGTACATGGATGGCACTAGTAAGTTACACTAACAGATGATAATAATATAAAGTATAATATTTGTAGCAACATTGTACCAACAAAAAATCGTGTCACTTGGCAAAAGCTGAAAACATACCCTCAAAGTTCAAACTTACCCGAATTTGTTCACGTTTAGCAAATGCTCCTCTGGGTTCGTCACGTCTTTCAGATACCTTCTTCGACTTCCCACTAGCTGGAAAAATTGTTGGGACGGCGTCGTGTTTAAGAATGGCTCTTCTCGTCATGTCAAATGAGTGGTGTATCCCGGATTCGAAGCACGACGGCTCGAAGTGTTCGCTGCATAGCGCTGAAAAAGACGTCGGACCGGACCACTTTGCTCTAGTTAATCTGACTTTCGCAGCCCACAACCGCCTATACTTGGGATCTGCAGGAAACAGATGAAGACTGATCCCATCTTTAGTTGTTTTGCTGCATCCAGCAGCAATACACCTGGTCGGCATTGCCGGAAAAATGGCAGAAAAAAACCTTTTTCGCAGCGTACAAACTCACGTCTTAGAATTACATGTACTTTTGCACGTGTGTTTATCTACGCATCGAGGGGGGTCTATGTTTGATCGAGGCAAAGTCTTCCTTTTCCTACGTCACAAAAGGGGTAGGCAGAGTCAACCCCCCAAGCACTTAATTAATTTTTTTTAACATATAAATCGTGACAAACAATTACTCAAAAAAATAGTTTTATTGTTAATAAACATATACTCTTATGTTTAAAAGAAAAAAAATCCTATTTCCAGGTGCCTTTAAAGGAACACGTTGCCTTGGATCGGACGAGTTGGTCTATAAAAAGCGTTTGTAACCCTTTTTTATAAAATGCATATGGTTGGAAAGATGTTTTAAAAGTAGAATACAATGATCCACACAAATTTGCCTCGAAATTGCGTGGTTTTCCTTTTACTGTGCGAACTAACACGGTCGGCCATTTATGGGAGTCAAAAATTTGACTCCCATAAATGGCCGACCGTGTTAGTCGCCGAGGTAAAAGGAAAAGGCAACGTGTTCCTTCAACATTAAGCGATGTAATGGTGTACAAGGTGCTGTGGCCCAATATACAGCGAGTCAAACTAGGTACACTGGGGCGAACCCCATATCTGTTCAATAAGTGTACTGGGTTCTTTTATGTTCATTTCACAACCAACAAGACCAGTGGCTTTACGTCCCATCAGAAGGATACAGCAATAATGGTTAAGTGTTTGCTTAAGGGTCAGGACTGGGACTCAAACTCACACTCTGCTTAGCAGACACAGCAGAGCTTGAGTCCAGTGCTCTTATCTGTTGGCCGAGACATGCCATGACAGGGTTTGGATGATTCATTTATTAACTCTGCATAAAAGTTACTTATCATTTGTATTTTTTTTGTTACAAGTTCCTTACGGCAAATGGTGGGACCACTATCTTTACTTCTGGCAGAGAAGAAACGAGGATCACATCTTATTTCTGCGATTTGAAGACATGAAGAAGGTAAGTGTTTTATTTATTTAATTTAGGCTGTAATAAATGTTGGAAGTGTCAAGAACGTCATGGGGTGACGGATTTGAGCTACAATTATTACACTCATTGTTTTTTTTACATTATTTTACTTTATTATTACCATTAACACACATGTGTTTGCATCATTGTACATAGAAACCTTTTTTGGGAGCCTTGGTGGCAGAAAGCTTTCAAGGTAAATGTTATTGTTCTTTGGAATGGGTACATGCTTTGAACTACATGAGCAATGGAAGTTAGTTTAACTGGTATTGACTGTTATTGTTGTTTGGAATGGGTACATGCTCAGAACTACATGAGCAATGGAAGTTAGTTTAACTGGTATTGACTGTTATTGTTGTTTGGAATGGGTACATGCTTTGAACTACATGAGCAATGGAAGTTAGTTTAACTGGTATTGACTGTTATTGTTGTTTGGAATGGGTACATGCTCAGAACTACATGAGCAATGGAAGTTAGTTTAACTGGTATTGACTGTTATTGTTGTTTGGAATGGGTACATGCTCAGAACTACATGAGCAATGGAAGTTAGTTTAACTGGTATTGACTGTTATTGTTGTTTGGAATGGGTACATGCTCTGAACTACATGAGCAATGGAAGTTAGTTTAACTGGTACTGACTGTTATTGTTCTTTGGAATGGGTACATGCTCTGAACTACATGAGCAACGGAAGTTTAACTGGTACTAACTGTTATTGTTCTTTGGAATGGGTACATGCTCTGAACTACATGAGCAATGGAAGTTTAACTGGTACTAACTGTTATTGTTCTTTGGAATGGGTACATGCTCTGAACTGCATGAGCAAAGGAAGTTTAACTGGTACTAACTGTTATTGTTCTTTGGAATGGGTACATGCTCTGAACTACATGAGCAATGGAAGTTTAACTGGTACTAACTGTTATTGTTCTTTGGAATGGGTACATGCTCTGAACTGCATGAGCAAAGGAAGTTTAACTGGTACTAACTGTTATTGTTCTTTGGAATGGGTACATGCTCTGAACTACATGAGCAATGGAAGTTTAACTGGTACTAACTGTTATTGTTCTTTGGAATGGGTACATGCTCAGAACTACATGAGCAATGGAAGTTAGTTTAACTGGTATTGACTGTTATTGTTGTTTGGAATGGGTACATGCTCTGAACTACATGAGCAATGGAAGTTAGTTTAACTGGTACTGACTGTTATTGTTCTTTGGAATGGGTACATGCTCTGAACTACATGAGCAACGGAAGTTTAACTGGTACTAACTGTTATTGTTCTTTGGAATGGGTACATGCTCTGAACTACATGAGCAATGGAAGTTTAACTGGTACTAACTGTTATTGTTCTTTGGAATGGGTACATGCTCTGAACTGCATGAGCAAAGGAAGTTTAACTGGTACTAACTGTTATTGTTCTTTGGAATGGGTACATGCTCTGAACTACATGAGCAATGGAAGTTTAACTGGTACTAACTGTTATTGTTCTTTGGAATGGGTACATGTACATGCTCTGAACTACATGAGCAATGGAAGTTTAAACTGGTAATTACTGTTATTGTTTTTTGAAATGGGTACATGCTCTGAACTACATGAGCAAAGGAAGTTTAACTGGTACTAACTGTTATTGTTCTTTGAAATGGGTACATGCTCTGAACTACATGAGCAATGGAAGTTAGTTTAACTGGTATTGACTGTTATTGTTGTTTGGAATGGGTACATGCTCTGAACTACATGAGCAATGGAAGTTAGTTTAACTGGTACTGACTGTTATTGTTCTTTGGAATGGGTACATGCTCTGAACTACATGAGCAATGGAAGTTTAACTGGTACTAACTGTTATTGTTCTTTGGAATGGTACATGCTCTGAACTACATGAGCAATGGAAGTTTAAACTGGTACTTACTGTGATTGTTCTTTGGAATGGGTACATGCTCTGAACTACATGAGCAATGGAAGTTTAAACTGGTACTAACTGTTATTGTTCTTTGGAATGGGTACATGCTCTGAACTACATGAGCAATGGAAGTTTAAACTGGTACTAACTGTTATTGTTCTTTGGAATGGGTACATGCTCTGAACTACATGAGCAATGGAAGTTTAAACTGGTACTAACTGTTATTGTTCTTTGGAATGGGTACATGCTCTGAACTACATGAGCAATGGAAGTTTAAACTGGTACTTTTTTTTGCTAGCTACACGTAAATAGAGGCATTCCATTTTAGTCTATTGACCCATTTCACCGGGCAATATAATCTTGGTTGTACCATTTTTGGAGTCAATTTCCTCTGTGCTTTTAAGCCAAGCAATATTTACACTCTTCCATAGATTTTGGCTCCAAAAATGGAGAGCATGGCATGCAGATGGTATACTTTGTGTCATGATGGTGCAAGGGAGTCAGTAAGTGCAAACTAAAAGAAGATCAGTCAGGTTGGCTCAGTGGTTTCTCTCCATGCCATTCACCTCTGTGGACCCCAGTTCAAGCCCGGACCAGTGCCTTGCTTGTGGGTAGGGGTTGTTCAGTCCCAGTCAGTCCCTACCTAGACTTGACTCAAGTCCCAATCCAGTGCCGTAGCCAGGGAACCCTACCTGGCTGCGTGGGTTTTTCCTGTCATGTCATGGAGGTTCTCCTCCCAAGTCTAAAACTGAAGTTTCTTCATTGTTTTCTCTACAAAAAGTTGGTGTCATGTTTCCATTAGGATGCTTCGGCGACTTTATAATTCAGATTCAAAACATAAGGTTGAGGCTCAATAATTTACTTTGTAACACAGGATCTTCGTGGGACGGTGAAGCAGATCAGCGAGTTCCTTGGGAAATCCTTCTCAGATGAGATTCTGGACGCCATTACCGATCACTGTAGCTTTGAGAGCATGAAGAAGAATCCCATGACCAATCCAGACTCTCTGATTAAGAATTTCTATCCAGACGGCAAAATTCCTGATGGGCAGTCTTTCTTAAGGAAAGGTACTAATAAGCTTTTTTTATTTAAAACAAAACGGAAACAACAAAATATTGGCCTACGTTGATTTAGGTAAGAGTAACTTATTGCTCATGTGGGCCCATCAATTTCATAGTACTGCTTAAAGGGTCTCTTTACTGTGTGTGTGTGGGTGATCAATCTTAAACTTATGGCAACAAACAATTTTTGGTTGAAAGCCTTCAGCAGCCTTCGATAGTATAAAGCATTTTCGTCCTGCGTGGACATATAATTCACTCCAGATTTTTGGGCATTCGACAAAATGAAACCACCTTTTGAAATGAAATTTAAACAGGTTAACACTATTATATGTTTACCAGTTTTTGTTGCGACAATCTCAAAATGGCAGACCACAGACATGCCTATGACATCAGTACTAGAGGACATTGATACCAAATCAGGCCTCAAAATAACCCACGGAACCCAAAGCAATTCCCTTCAAGGGGCAAAGTTTAAGGCCTGGCAAATAAACAATGCATTAAATATAAGGGAAACAGCTACTAAACCGCACAATGTTTGATACTTTTACTTTGCAAATTTCAGGTATTGTTGGTGATTGGAAAGTGCAACTCTCGGAAGCTCAAAGCAAGGCTCTTGATGAACTGTGTGAAGAGAAGCTTGCAGGAACTAGATTGTCATTCAATTAAAGTAATCACACGTTGATTTGATTCAAAATGGTTTATTAAAAACAAAGACCATCGCAGCCAGAGGCTGAATGGCAAGACAAAATGCAAGAAAACAATCAAACATGAAACACCAATATTAAAAAACAAGATTTACAAAGAATAGTATTCCATCGAGCAGTGGTGAAAATATGTTTGGACAGGGATAGTAAATACATTCTAACTACAGTGTGTGTGCAATACAAAACGATGGAGAAAACCAACATTTATTGATTCTGGTTGTGAAGCCAAGCAAACTTTTAAGTTACTACAAAAACTATACTGGCCAAGAACCCAATAGGGAAGGAAATTTCAGTTTTAGATGTGGGAGAAAACCTCTGATATTCCAGGGGGGAAGCCATGCAGTCGAGTAGGGACCGAAAACCCAATCCACGAAGTGCCCCATATGGGGATTTGAACCGGGGTTCCCAAGGCTAAAGGCAAGACAAGATGCCACTTTGCCAACCCGTAAGTGTGGGGTCTGTTAGCTCAAAGTTATCAGTCAATTTGATATTGTTTCATAGAGGTGGATTAACCTTTTATTCAAAGCCTGAAATACCCACTGAACTACTGGCCTTGGTCAGTATTTTTAGCAATTGGACATCATATATATATAAGAGATGTTAAATTTGCATCGGGGATAAAGAATAAAGATCAAAATTAATATTATATATACTCTGTGTCAAAACAAAATATACGGTTTTTAAACGGCTGCCGAATGAAAAAATATGATTCTGGGGGGAAAAGGTTTATATGGATACAGCTTATGGATTCAACTTTCATGTGCAACAAAGAGTCTGAAAATAACTAATGCTTGGGTGAGCACTGCTCATTGAAGAATAAGTAGCCGACTTCTTGGAGTGAATTTTGTAAGCTCCAAAGGGCTTACCTCTCACAAATTGGAAGGCTAATTACTGCGCAACATAATTGTCATACCCTTTACAACAGTGATCAGTGCTCACCCAATCATGAAATATTTTCTGACCTGTTGTTGTATATGAAAGTTGAATCCATAAGCTATCCATACACTGAAACCTTTCCCCCACCCCAGAATCATGTATTTTATATTCGGCAGACGTTTCAAAGTGTGTAGTTTTCTTCTGAGACACTTGTGTGTCACAACCAATCGACTCCAGTGTTTGTTTCTCTTTTACTGATGTATTCTATTCAGCATAACCTATAATTTGCCATTTTAAAGTAAAAACTGACTTTTGAATGTAGAAATACAAGAAAGATTTATATTCACTGCATAGAAAAAAAATAAATTATTGTTTATAAAATAATAATAACAATGTCTATGTACAAAAATAGTACTCCCACAACCAAACGACTCCAGTGTTATTTCAAACACATCTTTTGTTTCTCTTTTACTGAAATATTCTGTTATGCATTACCTATAATTTGCCATTTTAAAGTAAAAACTGACTTTTGAATTGTAGAAATACAAGAAAGATTTATATTCACTGCATAGTGAAAAAATATATTGTTTATAAAATAATAATAATAATAATAATAATAATAATAATGTCTATGTACAAAAATAGTACTCCCTAAGTATCAAAATAGGTAGTATCTTTCAATATTCCACATTAGTTTGTGATCAAAGGTGATATTTGTTAAAATTTAAAACATTTAGTTTTTTTTGTTTTTTTTTACAGAATCCTTCTTATATTTTTGTCGGTCAGTTGATCGCCACTCAGGTAAAATTAAGTATTATCCTCAGGCTTTTTTGTAATTCCATATTAATGTGTGATCCATGATTGTACTCAAAGTGATGTGCTTTTACACTTTAAAATGTTACTTTGAAATAAATATCTTTTGACATTCATCTTTCTGTGCAACATGTTTTTTTTTTGGGGGGGGGGTCAAAAAGTTGGTAACGACCATTCTTTGAAGTTCCATGTGTTGCAAATGGTATTTTATGCAATGAGGATTCACACATAATTATCATTGCCCGTAATATGCCCAGCTGGCTTGACACTATGGGAGATGATTATGGTAATTAGTGTACCCTCACAGGCCTGTATGCTTCGTGTTTGAAAGGGAAAGGGCATCAAGGCATTTTGTTCTTGGTGATGGGCACCCTTTGATGAAAGTATCACTGTCGGGCCTTCCCTCAAATTCTTTTGACTAATGATTTTTGGGGGATCATGCAATTAAAAATAAAATAGACAGTGTATTTATGATAAGTTATCAGAACTTGGGGGTAAATTTAGGATTTAAAGTTGGCCCTATCTGGCTTAAGGTGGGAGTGAAAAAAAAGTGCTTAATGAAAACTGCTCAAGCCAGTAAGGAAAATGCAGACTTTTACTTGATGGGGTAATTGGCAAACATTCTAAACGGTTGACCTGCCAAAAGTTGAATATAATTCTGAAGTTTAGTTTTCCAAAAATATATTTGTTTGGTTTTCAAAAGGTTTAGAGACTTAAAAGTATTTATAAAGTATTTTTGAAAAGGGTGGCATGTTCCCAGGTGCACACGTAAAATAAAAAGTTCGCTCAACAGAGGGCGCTATATAAATGACTAAAAAAACGTCTGCTTCTCGTTTTTACACTCGTCTTGACTTTGTCAATGAAATTTGTCAGTCGTTAGCTTTGGAAGTTTTGGAAGAAACACACTGAATGAGGAATTGGAATAAAGTCTCCTCATACAGGCCAACAGCTGTAAGTTAAATGAATAACGTTTAGAACAATTTGTTTTGGGTTTAAAATAATTATCAGACATTAATTCAGGAGAAAAATTGCAGAATTAAAACTTATTTGTCCAGATTCCGGACAGTTCGTGCTCGCCAGTTCATGTTTTCATCATCATCATTCATCTTCCTAATCCTATAGTCATGATAGTGGGTTGTTCTAAAACCCCCTCGACCCCCATGACCCACAACCCACGACCCACGACCCCCTCGACCCTCGACTTTTGTGCGATCTTTTTTTCTGTACACCGAAATTGCCACAGTTCACAACCTCAGCCAATCACGCACACAATTTTGTATGCTGACGACGTCGACTACCATGCCTCGCACATCACAACAACAGCGTACGAGACAGACCATCATACACAAGTATTATGCACGAACCATACTTCGCGTGATTGGCTGCTGACATCGGGCCTGTGGCAATTGTGATGTACAGATAAAAAAAATCTCTTGGCCGATCCAAGATTATTATCCCAACTGGGAACCTGTGTGTACCGGTATTTTACTATCGCCCGAATACGATTACGTCCAACTCACGTGATGATCAGGCAGACCCATTTCCGGCCGATCACTCCCGTATGTGTACTATTCCTCAATGGTACTAATTGCTCTAAAGTCTAAAGCGGAGCTGTAGGTTGTAGACCCAACCGACCAAATGGCCACACGGACGTGTTTGGGGTCCAAATCAGTGTGCACGTGACGTGTGGAAGCGGAGAGTAAATACTCCCAATTCTGTGTGGCTGATGCAGATAAATTTAAACCGCAGTCTCAGACTTGAAATCAAGTCTAGTCGTGGAAGGAAGTTGCGTCGCGGATCACACATTGTAAATTCTAAATCGGGGACTTAATTCTTACTCGGCCGTAAAGCGACATTATGAATTCGGAATTGGGACATTCTTCGAACACGGGGCGGACGTCGAGGGGTCGTGGGTCGAGGTTTTTTTAGAACAACCCTCCTATACTGTGTAGAAACCTCCTCTGGAGTATACTCGCACATTGGTTGAGGTGCAAACTAGCAGGTGCAGACATAAACTCAAGGCATAAAAAGATACGCATACTGTGCAAGTAAAAGCATTAATTAAAGCATTTTGTGTGGGGGGAAACCAGTCATCTCCCCCCCTGCAAGTCACCCCGCAAAGTCGACACCTGCAAAGTCGCCCCAGCAAGCTCGCTCCCTGCACTCCATGTACAAACTCACCCTCCCCCTAGACCCAGTAACTGGGGCGCTGTACTCCTTTGGATAACTTTCCGTATGGCGCCACCACTTTTTCACTAATTTTTAAAGAAAGGGATATCTCACTGAGGTAAGTTAGATACTATTACTATATTATTTCATATCGAATGAAAATGTGCTGGCGCCATAAGGACACTTTTCCACTCCTTTTACTGGGTCTACCCTCCCCCCTAAACTAATGTCGCTCCCAAGCTGTGTCACTCACTGGGGGATGGGACAATAGATGTATTTTTTAACAATATTAGTTTCAATCTTTACCGAAGTCAAAACTCCGTGGGGCAACAAGCATGCTTTTTTTACACAAAAGCGTGGCACCTTGTGTGTAGTCGACGACCGACCCGTTGGGTAGGCTCAGTGAGTGCGAGTTCAACCATTGCTCAACCTTTGCTACCTACTATCTAGATAGTTTCGCTGATCATTTTTATAGCACATTTAGCATTTCTTTAAAGTTTTCAAGGAACATGAACTGATTGCTGACAGATCTCAGGCCAAGTCAATGATTAATGAACATGGTTTTTCACTGTTTAGGTGTTGTAAGAAAGAAGCATATAGTTTGCCCTGACTAGACCATCCTGCAGTAGCGGACACTCATCATGTCTCTTGCGGATGAGCTTCTTGCAGATTTGGAGGAGATTGCAGAGGAGGGGGAGGAGCTAGAGGCCATTAATGAGGAGGATGAAGACATTGAAGATGTACAAGATATCGCCATGGACATTGATACTAGGGTGGACTCGATCAAGTCTATTGCTAAGCTCAGACACAGCAAAGAGGTATGGGTTGAACTAAACAGACTTGTCCTAGTCCACAGTTAAGTTAAAGCTGTGCTAAGTTTCCAAACTAACTGCTTCATGTTCGATTACATGCATATACATCAAACTTTATGGTGGTCATTTATAAATTGCATGCCTAAAATCACTTTGGAGCATCTTCCTTTTTTGTTGGTTAGGTGGGATGGCTGAGATCCTGTTCGTCCTTTTTTGTTCAATCCCTACTGATTCAAACGCATTTGTCTACTAAATTCTATTGACCACAAGCCTTGCACTCTTTTGCTTGAATCTTTTTCTTTTTGGTAACATTGTCTAAGATATTTCTTTTAAGTGTTTCATATTTTGTTGTTCTTATAGAGGCTCCTTCATTATGTCCTATAGATATATATAAATGTCTCATATTTATTATTTTTATGATTATTTTTTTATAATAGTTGGCAAACGTGATGACCCAGATAGAACACTTTCAAGAAAATCCTCGCAAAGAAGAAGGTAAGAGAATATCAAATAGACAAACACGTTCCAGTAATATTATCAGTGCAATGAGAGAGTGTCCTGTAGCTACTAGCTCGGTGGTCTAGTGGTAAGACATGTCTTAGGGTTTGAATCCTGCCCAAGTGATTTGCCCTTGTTTTTTTACACGGCTCGGGATGGGGGGTGGAGGGTTGATGCGTGTTTAGTGCTTGATATGCATCGGTGTGGGGTGGGGGTAAAGACAAGTTATGTCCTATGACCCCAATGCAAAACTGACATCTATTGTATTTTTGTTTTCTTGTTTGCAGTTGTTGGTCCTGTAGAAGCTGATCCAGAGTATATGCTGATTGTTGAAGCTAATAACCTGAGTGTGGAGATTGATAATGAAATCAGTAAGACACAAATTACCAATCAGTTATTTTGTTTTAATATGTATATATTTTTGTATTCCATTCTATTTTATTCTATTCTATTCTATTCTTATGCTGTTTATTTTGTTTACTTTTTTTCTCTTTCTATTTTTTTAATTACAAATCCGACAGCACAATTAGAATTAGCGCAAATAACAGGATAAATTGGAAAATGTGGGAGGCTTTTCTTAAAATGTGCCTGTGTAACTATAGCTTTGATTTTAATAGATAAATTTGCTTCGGGGATAAAGAATATTCATTTTGGTTTAACCCATATATACCAATGTGTGTTTAGCACTACTGTATACTCAGTACTTACCCGAGTTCTGTAAAAAAACTTTGGTAAAAAGCTTTGATTTTATTTCCACAAAATTAACGGTAGTGTTTTTATTCATAATTTGTTGTTGTTTTCTTCCAACAGATATTATTCACAAATTTGTAAGAGACAACTATCAAAAACGGTTCCCTGAGCTGGAATCACTGGTCCCAACACCACAAGAATACCTCAGAACAGTTCGGGTAAAGTTTCAATTATTTGTGATGTTAATGTCATACCTACGCCAATAAAAACGACAAACCTGCCAACTCTCCATTGACTCTGCAGAAAGCCCCTGAAATTAAACCAATCTTTTTGTGTTCCAATGAAGACAAATGAACATTTCCTAGATTACAGAAACTTTTTCCCTTTTTGTTGAATGTTATTTTTCTTAATATCTCACAAATTGTTGCACAGAATTTCCTTGATTGAAGGATGCAAATGTTGGCAGCCTGAAGGCACTGGACACATTTGGTAATTCTTCAAAATATATATTAAAACATATAAACTTACTTGGTTGCGAGCAATGGAGAGCTGTTGATAGTGCAAAACATTGTGAGAAACAGCTCACTCTGAAGTAATTTGTACTTAAAAGAGGTAACTTCTCACCAAAATATTTGAATCGAAGAAAGACCACAGGCATGAATCCTTTCTCGGGCATCTGAAAGCACAAACAAATTGTGCAACAAGGGGATTTTGTCTTTCAATATTTTCTTGCAACTTTGATGACCAATTGAGCCCAAATATTCACATATTTGCTTTTTAATGCATATTTTGGGATAGCTGTCCAGTACCTATGTGTATAACCTAAAACAATCGTCCTTTGATTTTCAGATGTTGCATCCAGGGCAAACTTTTCCTTTTAATATGTTTGCAGTTTTATCTTTGTTTCTTCAGGAACTTGGCAACACCCTTGATAACACCAAGACAAATGAACAGCTCCAAGCCATCTTGACCAATGCTGTGATAATGGTTGTGAGTGTATCAGCCTCTACCACTCAGGGGACTGAGCTATCGGACGAGGAACTAGCCACTGTCTTTGAAGCTTGTGATATGGTAAGAGTCCAATATTGGAGTCATTGCATTTCTTAAAGAGGAGACGGAATATTGGAGTCATTGCATTTCTTAAAGAGGAGACGGACAGTCGCCAGACACACAAGGCCTGAAGGCCACTTCAAGGTGTGGGCTACAATTAGTTTTGTCCAGAGGCCGTTGCCACCTACTCCTAGGGCTGAAACAGGGTTACCCCTTTTACAGTCCATACGGATGTAGGCTTGGGTATCATCAGTCCGAAGCCTGGCCGGTAGAGTAGAAAGCACTACATTCCCAATTTCACGTAGCAAGTGTCACAACCGAGATTTGAACCCACACTCTGCTGATCGAACACCAGAGCTTGAATCTGGTGCTCTTAACCCTTAGCTACGGGGCTATTCACACAGTAATCCCCTGGTGCTGAATTTCCTGTGTGCCGCCACTAAAATGCACATACATTTTTCCCTCAAGACTTTTACTCTGTGAAGAAAGTGTTTTGGGCTAAATTGCAAAATAAGTTTTATACTCAGTATTTTATTTCCCATCTAATGCAGTAAACATTTTGTTTTGTGGATAAAGAATAACCGAGATACGCTTATTTCATTACCACTGTTCTAACACCGGCCGCCAAGCCTAGTTGCTGTCGATTTTCATCGGGGCCATCGTCCGATCCAGACCCATCGCTGCTGCCATCAGACGCATTGTCGTGTTCATGTACATCGTTATCGTTGACACATGCACAGTACACGTACACAGTACACGTACAGCACTATCAACACATCAAAATCTCTCGAAAAAAGCTCATCAAAGTCTGATTCTCCAGAGTCTGAGTCCTGAAAATTTTCCAGAAATGCTGCATGGACGTCCATTGTGTCCCCCTTTTGTCTTAGCGTACAGCTTTTTGATCGGAAATTGTGAGAAAATTTGGGACAAAAGATCGTTTTTTTCCAGATGAAATATCGTTGCATACATGTATAGCTAGATACATGCAGCTGGATGAGGGTCAGGGGTCAATAGTTTCCCAGAATGCCTAATCTATTTACTCGCAGTACTGCTGGGCGACTGGAGTCGCCGACAGCGTGCAGGGAATAAACAAGCTCGGCGACTGTGGTCGCCGATAGCGCGCAAAGGGTCATGACAAAGTGTATGGTATGAAGGAGTTGAGGTACATGGTACCTGTTTGTTTTGTATAGAAATGACTACCTCCTTAGTCTGATGAAAAATTTGTTTAGTGGATGGTTGATGTTAGTTGACCACCTCGGCTTCAGATATAGAACCCATCATGATTACAAGTTACATCCAGGGCCTAATTTCACAAAGCTGTTACGCAGAAAATACTACATGACAAATTTCTTTGTTGCAAACATTGAGTGGGGCACCAGTTGCAGCAATGTAAACTTGGCTGGTCCTGTTTCTGTTCAGCAATACTTTTCTGTGCTTAGCAGGTTTTTGTGCTTGACAGGCTTCATGAATTTGGGCTATGGTCTATGTCTTACCCTAGGATCCAAATGTCTGTGTCATACCCTTGTTGTTATTATAATATCTAAAAAAATTCTGTTGTTTGATACACAGGCATTTGATTTGAATGAAGCCAAGTCAAGAATCCAAGCCTATGTAGAATCTCGTATGTCCTTCATTGCACCAAACCTGTCTGCTATAATCGGATCATCAACAGCGGCCAAGATCATGGGTAAGATCTCTTTAATGTACTCTGGGCAGAAGTAAATAATGAGAATAGCTGTTTCTCCCCTTCTCTATTCTCAAAGTTTGTTATTAAGGTATTATTTAACAGTGTTCTGAAAAAGTTTTAATTTTGACTTTTGAAAGTGTGCAGATACTGTGATTGGCTGCATATTGCGCCACATCACCTTGTCCATGGTGCTATGTAAAGTAAATGGTCTCATTACTTCATGCTCCACAATACCTTATCGAAAAAGGAAGGGGTTTATTGCCCCGGTTTATTGCCTCTGGTTTGATTGGCTGCATATTAAACTACATCAACTTGTGAACCATTTAAACCATAATGCTATGTAAAGAAATAATTGACATACTTCAACACGTAGTTCCACACACTTTTAACGAAAAATACTGAGCGCTTTGAGACGCCCATCGTGAGTAGACAAGCGTTACATATGAACTGCATACAATTAACTGAATTATTATATGAGTGCTATATTTAAAAGCCACTATAATATTATTGTTATTATTATTACTATAAATTTTTTGGTTTGTTTTTGTTCAGGTGCTGCTGGAGGGTTAACCAATCTATCTAAGATGCCATCCTGTAATATATTGGTCCTTGGAGCACAGCGTAAGACACTATCAGGCTTCTCTAGTGTAGCCACAAACCCACACACAGGTTACATCTACTACAGTGACATTGTACAAGCAACAAATCCTGTAAGTTCAATGAGTTACTTTCTATGTCACTCCAAGGAATTAGATCAAATGTTGTGAGACATGTGCATGTTGTGGTGTGTCGTGACCGCCCTTACTGCAAAGCTAAGATTGAATTTCATCCATGCATCATTTCAAATCATACTCATGTGCTCATATTCAACACTTTATGGAGACCAAGGACTAAACAAAAAAGGGGAAATAAAAAGACGGGGTAATTCTGAAGACTGGGTGCTCCACAAGGCAATTTGTGTACAAAGTCTTTGGGAAACTAAAAGCAGGGACAAAGAGACAACAAAAGATTGCTCCACAAGGATGCATTTTTGAGAAGGTGGGTACACAGTTTCCCGCAAATCCTACTCATGTACATGTACATGGTGTTATTGCAAACCTTACTAGATTGCATCTCAACCATGCAAAGTTTCAAATCCAGCTCATGTACATGGTGTTATTGCAAACCTTACTAGATTGCATCTCAACCATGCAAAGTTTCAAATCCAGCTCATGTACATGGTGTTATTGCAAACCTTACTAGATTGTATCTCAACCATGCAAAGTTTCAATTCCAGCTCATGTACATGGTGTTATTGCAAACCTTACTAGATTGCATCTCAACCATGCAAAGTTTCAAATCCAGCTCATGTACATGGTGTTATTGCAAACCTTACTAGATTGTATCTCAACCATGCAAAGTTTCAATTCCAGCTCATGTACATGGTGTTATTGCAAACCTTACTAGATTGCATCTCAACCATGCAACGTTTCAAATCCTACTCTTGTACATAGTGTTATTGCAAGGTTTACTAGACTGTATCTCCACCATGCAAAGTTTTGAATCCCAGTTTGTTATGTATGTTTTCCTGCCCAGGATTTGAGAAAGAAAGCAGCCCGCCTTGTTTCAGGGAAATGCACCCTAGCTGCAAGAGTTGACAGCTTCCATGAAAGTCCTAATGCCACCATTGGTTTCAACCTCAAAGAGGATATTGACAACAGGTTAGCTAAGCTGCAGGAGCCTCCTCCACCCAAACAGGCTAAGGCATTACCTGCACCTATCGACGTCAGCAGGAAAAAACGTGGTGGAAGAAGGTAAGTCTAGTTAAAGACACTAGATACTATTGCGATTACTCAAAATAATTATTAACATAAAACCTTACTTGGTAACAATTAATTGGGAGATGTTGATAGTATACAACATTATGAGAAACAGCTCCCTCTGAAGTAACGTAGTTTTCGAGAAAGAAGTAATTTTCCACGAATTTGATTTCAAGACTTCATAATTAGATTTTGAGGTCTCGAAATCAAGCATCTGAAAGCACACAACGTCGTGTGACAAGGCCGTTTTTTTCTTTCATTGTTATCTTGCAACTTCAACGACTAATTGAGCTCAAATTTTCACAGGTTTATTATTTTGTGCATAAGTTGAGTTACACCTAGTGAGAAGACTGGTCTTTGACTATTACCAATAGTGTCCAGTGTCTTCAAACTTTACTTTAATGTTTACTAAACCTTACATTGCACTGCTGAGTGATATAACCGAGATGTTAATTGCACCAACTCAAGTTCTGGGGTGTGTTCCACTTACGCAACCGTTGCAAACGTTGGTGCATGTTTACCAACAATTTTGAAGGGGAACAAGTTGTGAAGGCCAACGTTGACAAACAATAGCAACCATAGGTGAACGTACTTCTGAGGTGTTGTTGGGTGGTTTTATAATGGTGGACAACAACACGATGACAGAACAGTAGGCATACGTTATTATTTTCTTGTCACAAAAGTAATTTTGTGTGTTTTCGGTGGTTGTTAACGCAGTCAGGTGATGATTTGATGTCATAATGTTCAAAAGGCCTAAAATATACCTACAATACAGCAAAAACCACTGTTACAAAAAAACTACATACGATGTCGCCAACCTCATTACAGAGCACCACCATATTGACATCATGAAAGACGCAACCAATTGTTCCAACCAAAAAAACTTTTGTGCGAGCGGTTGGACTATATGTATGCGCAAGTGGAACGCATCCTAGGTGTAAACAGATTAAGGATTTGTGACCTCTCAAAATTCCAATCATTACTTTCTCATCCTGACCTTTCCAGAGTCCGTAAGATGAAAGAGAAGCTAGGAATGACAAGTATGCGCAAGGCGGCTAATCGCATGTCATTTGGTGAGATAGAGGATGATGCTTATCAAGAGGATCTGGGCTTCTCTTTAGGGCAAGTTGGCAAGGGTGGAACCGGAAGGATACGAGGTCCGACTGTCGATAATAAAACACAGGTCAAGATATCCAAGAGTCTTCAGGTAGGTTGACAGTTTAGGGTTAATCTTTGAACAATGATATGCATTACTCTCTTTGATCTCTCCATACTGTACATTTTCTTTGATTGTAAATACCTTTATATACTCTGTCCACTGTAACATTGTTTATGCATTCTGTAATGCTGTGTTAAGTGTTGACTGTATGGAAATAAATATGAATTGAATTGAATTGAAAACCTGCCACCACAGCAAGCAGTTTAATTATTGATGTTCATACAAGATATCTGTCAAGATAGACTCTTAAACTCTTTTGCACTAACGTTCATCTAACAGCGTTATAGTCGAGACCCGATACTCCGAGACCAAGACCAAGTCATGAAGGTTCGGGACCAGATGGTCAAGCCAAGACTTTGACAATAAAGGTTCTAGAAAAAGCATAGATTAAGCATCAGTTGAAGTGCTTTCATTGCCCATTGGTAGCTATACGCCTCTCTTAATATTCATGCATGACGTCATAATTCTAACCCAAAATGAGGTTCAGGCGCACGTCCGCCACCACTTGAAGTGGCTGCGTGTCCCTATGGCCTCGTTTTGGAATAGAATTGTGTCATACTCATGCATAAATATTGAAAGAAGCAAATAGGATCCAAATGTGCCTCTTGAAACTGGCATGTACATGTACATGTATGCAGGGGTCTTGGGTCAGGTCTCAAACTGAGAATGAAGTGCTAATCACACATCAATATAGGGTATTCCAAAGTAAAACAATATTAACATTTAATAGTAACACCTTCTGTTCTATTGTAAACAGCGCAAGTTACAGAGACAACAGACACATGGAGGGAAGTCAACGGTAAGAGGCCGTGAGACATCTGGTACAGCATCCAGTGTGGCGTTCACACCCCTACAGGTATGCTAGCTAATACAAATTAATGTTTAAATGATATCAAAGTCTTTTCATTTGATTTTGAAACTTTGCATGGTGGAAATAATATAACTGGGTGGGGTTTGCTATAGCACCATGTGAAAATCTCTTTTGAGTAGCGTTTGTTCTGAAAGTTCTGATGGTTGACATTTCAATGTATCTCCTGAAGAGGATCACAGCATATTGAGTGATCAAAACATTGAGCTGTCGAACAGTGGTTCGTTTCAGAGAAAGAGATTTACACATGGTGCTACCACAAACTTCAACTAATAATACTCCAACCATGCAAAGTTTCAAACCCTACTTATTAAAAGTTAATGGAATATTTTCTATTTTGGGTTGAACAAAGTCAAATTTACAAGAGCTTGATTTGAACCTGAGACATCTGGATTAATGTACTTGAGCTTTACCAACTATGGCTTGCATCTAACCTTTTGTAGGCAGTCTCCATAATTTGTCAATATCTTTGTTTGGGGTGCCAGTCAGAAGCCACCAACTCTGAAACTAACATATAACCATTCCTCGATTGAAGGGAAATATAGCTGTCTAAAATTGAGATACATATTTCTTATTTTAGTCTCTTTGTTTTGTAGATATCAGGCATTCAGTTTTCAGAAATTTAGTCAAGTTCTGGTTTCTTTAACCCTTTTAAGCCCTTTTCACACGGTTCTATTCCCGGGGGCAATCCCGTGGAAAAGCGGCCCGACCTTTCACACTTGGATCACTTTGCCCCTGATCTACCGAGGCAAATGGGCATACCCCAGCAACACTTGCTCCGGAGTAGGGTTAAGCGGTAAAACCCTGGGGTATTCTCGAAATGTCCAACCAGAACCCTGTGGAATAGGGACCTAGGCAGGAACTGTAAAACTGCACCATGGGGTAGAAAAAGTCATGGGCCTTCCCAGGGGTGTAAGCGACACAGTGGGACGAGGGCTTTAATGTGCAATTTCTTTTGTGTAGTTGTGATTCAATTATAAACCCTGCGTTTTGTCATATATTTTTTGTAGGGTCTGGAAATTGTGAATCCGCATGCAGCAGAGAAGAAGAACTCGGAGGAAAGTGTCGGATATTTCTCAACAACGACAGGATTTAAGAAAGTAATGTCTGCCGCAAAGTGATTTAAGAGAGAACCTCTTGTTGTATTGAACAATCCAAAGTTGACCAACTATTTGGAACTATTTAACAACACAGATTGCATATATGCTGGCATGACTGTGCACAGAACTAACTACAGACTGTGGCTATTCACTACATGACTTTGTATTGCTGGCTGGCATAGTGTATCTATCACTCAAAACCATGTAGATGATGTTTGTCATGCAGTAGGAAGGTTGACTGTGTACTTTATAGATGCATTCGCCACATGATATCATAGTACGGATATGTATCGTCAGGTAGTAGGAGGGTTGACTTTGTGCTGTGTAAATGCATTTACTACTTGATATCAATTGCCTCGGAAGCTGATGTTGCTACACATAGTAGCAAGCTATGCCTTCTGTGTCCTCATGGAATAGATCTTCGGCATACTATCACCATCTTGGCCATGTTCCTTGTATCCCGTAACAGTAATGAGTGTTAATCTTCATTGGACAAAAAGGAACCAGACTATTTATCCTTCCAGCCTCGGTTTAGTTACATGAATGGGACAAAATCAAATCTATACAAGGGCAACTTACCCTTCTTTTGATGATCAAGTTTTTTCTTGCTAACTTTGATTTGGGCCCAATTTCATAGTGCTTCTTAAGTAGCAGAAAGTGCTTAATAATTTTCTTCTGTGCAAAAATGAGCAGGATATTATTTTATTAATTAGCTGCGAATTATATTTCTTTTGAACAAAATATCAAAAATGCTGAAGTTCATGGCAATGCTTGCTGCGAAATTCTGCGCTCACAGCTATTCTGTTTAGCGCAGATGTCTGTGCTACCGCCCTTAGAATCATGCACTTTAAACGGCACAAAGGTGCACAATTTTGTGGTGATTAGTGCCTGAAATTTTGCCCAGGTTTGGACAAAACTGCGTCTTGAGGCAATTTATATTAAGTTATACAAAAAATCTATTTTGTACAGAGAAGTTGTTATTGTACTTGGGGCGTATGCTTTTTATGTTTTGAAGGCTGCATATTTTGGTTTCATAGCAATATTTTGTTTCCATCTTAGATGGTGTGACCACTGGTGCCAGTCAGTTGTTCAAAAGAAATCTGTAAACTTATTTGTAAAGGCAAGGTTTAATGCCTACTTATAAGCATAATTATTAGGCCTTAAGGCAAAATGTAAAAAAAATACCAGTTGATCGTCCCCTCCCTCATCCTGTTTTGAGGCGCATCCTTTTTTTTTTCTTTTTTTTTTCTTTTACATTTTGTTGTCTTGATTAACTTAATAATCTTTTAAGAATTTGTAACTACAATAAGTAAGTGGTGACTTTAAACAGAAGAAAGTTGGCCAGTTTGAATTAAAATGCTTGGCGGCCACCTTCGAAAGAAATTAAAAAAAGAAAGAAAAAAAAAAGGCCCTCATTCTCCTCTTTTGGGAAAAACCGGACGATCAACTGGTATTTTTTTTAACTTGGCCAATCTTGATACAAATTCATTTCCAAAAGATCAACTTTGCAGTCATTTACTACAATTTTGTCCTTTTTCAGAGTTTTATTATTTTGGGTAAATTTCCCTGGCAAAAACATTCCATAAAGTTTACACTGTTGCAACTGGGGCCCACTCATTTTGTGCTTAAGCAGAGAATTTGTCAAGCAGTACTTTCGGTATATATTTCGTTTGGGGTAAAAGATGGGCCCTGGGCCCAGTCTCACAAAGCATGGAAGTGTACAAACTTATTAAGGACAGAAGGATTTTGCTTAGCAGAAATAGGTTACCAGCCAAAATAGCATAGTTTACATTGCTGCAACTGGTACTCCACGCAATGCTTGCCTAGCACAAAAAAATTGCTGATGAGGTCTATAGCAATAGGGACGAATCTTGTTATAAATAAAACTTAATGCAAATGGTCCTGTTACTGTCAAGGATTCGATGAAGGATTGTGTATTACTGCAATCAGAATAAACAAGTTATTCAATTGTTTTGTTGTACAGTAACATTGATATAAGCCTTGAAGTTCTTAATGCCTTGTACATGAGCTCTAGAGACGAACATTTCTTGTGATTGTTAATTCCCTGTAGGGGATCATGTTCCATTCTGAAAAGCAATGTCAATGCCACAGAATAAGATGTCTCTAATCTCCCCGCCAAAATAAATATCCTCAACCTTTAGATTCATGTTCATTGTATTACCAAATATGGGAGGGCCCGACTTTTTATCATCTGACTCACTGCTGGGCCAAAATTTGTCAAAATTTTAAAGATGAAAAGCTGATTATCTGATAGGGCAGGAACCTATTCACCAGGCCTGAACCTTCAGTAAGTAGAATTCATGTTTGGAAAGAATTTTAGTGATAAAATTAAGCAATTGAGATAAATCAGCTGCAGACCTACCAAGTCTCACGCATTTGGCGTGAGACTCACGCATTTGGGCTCTGTCTCACGCTCACACGCACAGCAACCATTTTCTCACGCATTGGGGCCAGATCGGGAAAAAATTTAACGACAATGCATTGCCAAATCGCACTCGTGTGTACAAGAAGAAGTTGGGCGGCGATGAGCTTTGAAAAACCTCACGCATAGCTGGATTCTGGACTTGGCATCTTTGCAGCTGTGGTAACAAATAACAATTACCCCAAATTTTCAAGTATCGCGTCGTGGTGCTGCATATCCATGCACATTGCAGACGAATTGTTTTTTTTTTTTTTCAGATATGTTTTTCCCTCGAAAAGTAAGTCAATTGTTGAAAGTATGCATTTTCTGCTGAAAATATCCCAATTATGCAATTATCCCAAGTATTAGCACAATAAAATTATCCACTCCCCATTGTACTTTGTGTAGAATTTGTTTAAAGTTTCTGTTTATGGGGTTGTAAAATGTAGCATTTCAAAGGGGGGGCTCCCCATTACCCCTCCCCTCTTCTTTACGCCACTGGATATTATTTGAAGTGATGGGGCGGGGTCAAACTGCGTTTTTTTTTTTACGCGCACCCGGTACCGAGTGTGCTACCCTGACGTTGCATCGTGTAAACGAAATACCTACATACTGGAGGATCTGTCTAAATAAAAAAAATGACCTTTGATCAAGTCTGGATCCTATCATTAATGCAACGCTATTGAAACGGTAAATATTGAAGGAAGCCTAACTATTTTGCCGGTAAATTTACGATCACGATTTTGAGTTGGTGTTTTTTTGCGATCTCATGTCTGCTGCATGTCTGATGAGCGACCGAGGGGTTTGAGTGAAGAAAATGGCCGCTAAAAACAAGATCTTGTGCTCCGTCGTTGTGGCGCTTCTTGCGCTGGGTTTCTACGATGTTTTTGTGAATGTTGAAGACAATGGATGCTCCATGACGTACATGTTTGAGTACCCGTCGTATATTGTAAGTATCCGCAGATTATTTTATTCAGATCTGATTCAGATCCATCCCTATCGAACCCACCATTCCACCAATGGAACCCACTCAGTGGATGCTTTTTTAATACAATACAATAATAGTAAAAGTATGGCGTGCAAAATAAATAAAAAATCTCATTCAATTTGCATTATTTTAAACAAATTTTAATTACATTTTAATGATTGTTGTCCTGAGATTGAGAATAGATGACATAAGTGGCTACTTGATTACAATATCTGGAGATATCACATTCACAAGGCACGACGGTAAAACACCCCAATAGACCTTATGCACATGACGTCATTTCAGTACGGCGCCCCCGCATTGAGGTCAAAAGGAGATTGTTCATTGGTCAATCTATGTGCGTTTTGATTGTTTCGTCACCGTTTGACCTCAAAGATGGCGGCTGGATGACGTCAATGCATAAGGTCTATCAATCCCCTGAAAAGCACAAACACTTCATAACATCTATTTTCCCCCATTTCATACCAGCAATGTTTGGTTTCCATGGTTTCAGGTGTAAGAACCAATCTGTTATATTTTCCCTCTAATATTACGTTAATCGGAATTTATTACACTTACAGTTACACTACACTACAGTCTGCAGTTTATCAAACAATTGTTTTTTTCCTCCATATTGGTGGCACACCATAGAATCCCAAATAGCAACTACATCACGTTAAAATAAAACTCAATCTAGCAGATGATAATTTTGTTTTGAAATTTAGAGGTTGGACAATGTTTCTTTGACTCATTTGAATCTTGGCATAATAATGCACGAGTGATTTATGCCAAAAATTAATAATTTTATAAATGTTTGAGCATAACGTATGACAGGAAACTTTATTCTCAGCATGATTATTAAGCCTGACGAAATTACAGACCATGAGTAAATTGCAGAGCTTCTGTCACTGGCAGAGCTTGCACAGTCTTGCGGTAAACGGGAATCAAAGTTGTGGTTCACAACATGTTACTTGTATGAGGGTCGATTAAATTTGACGATCAATTGTAAATGTATGACAGCGTTGAAATGAAATAATTTCTACAACTTTCTTAAGCATTTATTGTACACACACAGGATTAATTTTAGGATTAATTTGTGCTTAAATTTATGACTTTTAAGTTCAACACAGTCGGAGAAACAGTTGCAACAATGTAAAGTTTATGGAATGTCGGCTGGTAAAATATTTCTGCTAAAAAGCAAGAGTTTTCTATGCTTATAAATTGTTTGTGCATAGTGTTTACAAAATTTAGCCCTGGTATTGACACTTCATCGGGCTATTACGTGGTTTTAAAAGATATTAATATTTATTTCTGGTTTTTTTTTTCCACACAGGCAACCACAATTGATGAGAAGATCAAGCAGAGGTTCCCTCAGTATTCCCTGTTGCTCTATGGAGAAGGGGACTATATCCAACAATCCAGGTAAGTAGATTATCACATCCGTGTGATAAGTGCAAGCGCAAGCGCACTGGACCCAAGCTCTGATGTTTCTGGTCAGCAGAGTGTGGGTTTCAAGTCACGTTCTTGACACTTCAAAATAAGACACAAAACCAATTTTGCTTTGTCCTTCAGATGGGACGTAAAGCAGTTGGTCTCATGTGTTGTTTAATGCACCTAAAAGAACCCAGTTACACTTACTGATAAAAGAAGGTTGCCGGTGTTAATGGCAGCAGCTGCTGACTGCGCCACAGCGCATTGTTTTGTCACATAAATGGGTCTCATAATTCTTAAACTTCAAAATTTGTCTGGAAAAAACAATGATAAGACGCCCGTAAATAAAGCAATAAAACAAAATAATGTATTTTCTATAGAGCCCCACCAAAGACCAGGGCCCAATTTCATAAAACTGTTAATCATAAAATATCGCTTAGCAAATTTGTTCTTTGCTAAGCAAAACGTGAGTGGGGCACCAGTTGCAACAATGCAAACTTCATGGGATTTGGGCTGGTAACCAGCAATATTTGTCTGTGTTTTTTTAAAGCAAATTTGTATGGTTACAGGCTTTATGAAATTTGGCCCTGGATTGTGCTAAACAATCTACATGCAGGAAAAAAGCAGCAGAGAGATAGGCTGTGTCTGAATTGGTGGCTACACTCAGCTATGGCTACGGCTGGATCATCATCACACCATCATGCGTTAAAGTATAGGATATACTTAACACCCATAGCAACAGTTGTAGCCGTAGCTACATATAGCTGCCACTTCTGATACGGCCTTGGATTTGAATGATGTCCAGTATCATAACTTGTTTGGTAAAATAATTACTTATTTGAATTCCTCAGACTGCAACCAGTGTTACTGTGTCATATGGTTCAGGCCAAGATTGTTTTTGCTGTATACGAGACGTGAACATCATGCACAATTCCCAAGAAAATTTGTTTTTCTGTGCTTAAATGGCTGTTGCAGGGATAAACCTTGCAAATTAAGGTCTGGAATTTCATCTTTGAGAGAGCAAGGCCGTTTTTAACTTGCAACTTTTAAGGCATTTCCTTTGAAAAATCTCCAAAACTGTCATATGGGTATCTTTTATGGGGCACCAAGGCCAAGACCAGGGCAACAGAGGCTGGCAACGGGCTCAATGTAATTCCAGGGGTGGATTTCACTCAGAAGTAAAAATCATCGCAAGACAAATTTTCAGTATTACCATAGTGATTTGTATTGTGACATCACACTTAACTAAGCAACTACGATTGATTTGCAGTAAATATCAATCTAAGCTCTTTGTGAAATCGACCTTGGCTTGCCAACCATACCTGCTTCCTTTAAAACAACAAATACTGCACTTCACAGTACATTTAATTTTTGTTCCAATATGTGGTTGAGGTGTGTAATTAAGAAATATGTATTTGTTCTGATGTACCAGAATCCATCCTTTATAATATCAGTGAGTTATCATGATATCTTTTGTTTTTTGTACTTTATAGGGGTTTCAAATTGAAGGGAATACCAGTTCTTTTTATTCCTGGAAATGCTGGAAGCTACAGACAAGGTATGCATTAAGTTACCACCACTAGGATACTGTTGATTATGCACAAACAATAAATGTTTATGAGTGCAATGGTGAGAATTATTTCCAGGTGTAACGATAGAATGCTCCAATCAATGATACGAAGTTCAATGGAACATTCCATCTTTCATTGAATGAAAGTATTCTCTCCATTCTACAACTGCAACACCTTCAATGGTTGTTTTATAACATCAGAGTAGACCTTTGTGTATTTATTTGGTTCAACCAGCCCCCTTTTCTGTACTCCCCCTCCCCTCTTTGTCTCCTTTTGTTGTGATTTCCCATTGACTGTTTCTATTACGACAGAACATGTTTGTTGTGTTGTTATTTAGCGTTGGGGAAGGACTCTGCTAGGGTCAAAATGTCAGACAGTAACTATTTTTCAAAACATATTACCTAAGTAAAATATCCGGGTGGAGTATTAATTTTTGTGAAAGCACTGTTTACTCAGTACTTTCCCTAGTCCTGTGAAAAAAATATCACAGGCATATATCACGAGTGGGGTTCGAACCCACGACCCTTGCAATTCTAGAGCAGTGTCTTACCAACTAGACTACCAAGATTGCCCGGTAGCTAGAGGCAGTTCGAATCCTATGTTTTGGCAGCGGGTACTGCAAGGATATATAATAGATGTTAAATTTGCATCAGGGATAAAGAATATTAATTTTGGTTTTTACCCATACAACGATGTATGTTAGCACTGTATACTCAGTACTTTCCCGAGTCCTGTGAAAAAAATATCACAGGCATACTACTCTGGTGGGATTTGAAATGTTCGCAGTTGTTAATGCCAAGGAAACCTGATATAAGCACCGGCCTGATGAGGCCTTGTTGGCTCAGGACAGACTTGTCTTTGTGCTGTTTGGTATACTTATGAAATAAATAATGATTTGAAATTGATTTTTGTTGACAGTTCGCTCTCTTGGATCTGTGGCTCTGAGGAAAGCCAAGTCTCGTAATTTTCATTTCAATTACTTCACCATTGACTTCAATGAGGAACTTACTGGAGTCTACGGAGGCACTCTGGACAAACAAACAGGTATAGTACTATGGATCATTCAGATAGATTCTCACTATAAACATAATAAATACAAGACAATTTTATTTGATAACAAACCTCAAGAACTCTGTATCTGTGCACAGCAAAGTCTTGAAGATAGCTTGTCCAAACCCCTACTTCGTAATATTTGGAAAACAGCACTTGTTTTCCTCATTGGGCAAACAAAGCTTGTGACTTTTGTTAAACTTATTTGTACTGATTCCAATCAGGATTATGAACCAATCTGTATAATGAGCAGGGCCCAAATGCATGGCTCTGTTTACTTTAAGCAAAACATTTGCTCCTTTAAAAGCAGATGAATATAAACGGGTTTATGAAAACAGGCTTTTCTCCATTAGGTGTTATTTTCAGATTATGACATAACATATTTGTCTAAAGGGCATAACTTTAGAACCAATAATGACACAAGTGTGTATAAGATGTCAAAATGGAGCCTGTTGTATGCTCTGTTCAGCCATGTATACAACTCAAAAAAGGAATTGTCGTCCCCCTGTGACTCAATTCCACATTTTGTACAATTAACAACTCTGCTTTTTATTCACTGTATGAGTATCTGAACATTCTATTTATTATGCAGAGTATGTTCATGAATGCATCAAGTATATACTGGGTCTATACAAGAAGAAGAAGAATCCACCCACTAGTGTTGTGCTGGTTGGCCACTCTATGGTAAGTCCAATAGAGAAACATTAAAGCCATTGGACACTTTCGGAACAGACAAAAAAAAGTTCACAGATTTACAATTAACTTACAGGGTTTACAGAAGGTAATGGTGAAAGACTTCTCTTGAAATATTATTCCATTAAATGCTTTACTTTTTGAGAAAACATTAAACCAATTATCAATTCTCGATATCGAGAGTTACGGATTTATTTTAAACACATGTCATGACACGGCGAAACGTGCGGATAGAAGGATGTTTTTTCCCGTTATTTTCTCCCGACTCCGATGACTGATTGAGCCAAAATTTTCACAGGTTTGTTATTTTATATAGGCTATAAGTTACGATACACGAAGTGTGGGCCTTGGACAATACTTTTTACCGAAAGTGTCCAATGGCTTTCAAACACATCAAATCTGCTGGCTCCTGTACATGTACCACACAAAACTACACTGTACCAACACTTTAAATTATACTGTGTGTGTTTTATGACAACAATGTTGCTGGTAGTTGGGAAAAGGATTGCAGGAATGTTTATGTGAAATTTGACATAAAATTATATCAAAAGGGAATGTTTACTTAACTATATACAATGGGCTTTTATATAGCGCCAGCCATTCCTTTTATAGCAAACTGATAATATAATAATACAGCAAGTAAACAAAGAAGAATCAACTATGGAAAACAATTTTTGTTCAGTGTTTCTTGAAAATAGGCAGCAAAATTGAGATTGGGAGGTTGTTTCACAGTCGTGGAGCGGCTAAAGAAAAGGATTTGTTTAAAATACTTTCATGTTTTTTTTTTATTTGAGACATCTAGAACTGACATTCTTGTTTCCTATGCATCCTGTAATTGGCGTTAATTGTGATGTTTGTGCTGTCACCCATGGGCATAAATTGGTACCTGCGAGGGTAGAGGTTGATATTTGAAAAAGCCTTCAGAGCGCCAGGGCAGCTCAGAGCTGTATACTCCCCAGGGTGCTGAGAAAAACTAAAGGAATATTATTGGCCTAAGGACCAAGGCATTAATGTAAAGCGCATTGATACATTATTGTAAAATGCGCTGTATAAGCTAGTTGTTATTATTGTTAATATAAAATATTCAAATATTTTTATTTTTTTAATTTCTGTTAGGGTGGTGTGATAGCAAGGGCTCTCTTTACTCTACCACGCTTCCAACGTAATCTGGTGCATACCATTATCACCCAGGCTACACCTCATACAAACCCAGTCATTGGGGCCGACAAGCAGCTGGTTGACTTCTATTCCAAAGTCAATAAGGTACAGTTAAGCATTGGATTTATATATAACCCAGATCATGGTAAACCTTAAGCTCTTTTCACAGTACTCTAATCCCCCTGGGGAATAATGACTAGCCTTTTCACAGTATGTTCGCTGTACCCCCGGTCTGCACCCAGTCTGTTTGGGTAAATGGGCCTACCCTGAGGAATTTCCACCTCTGCCACCCCTGTTTAGAAGGGTGTTAAAGACAATAGACACTATTGGTAATTGTCAAAGACCAGTCTTCCCACTCTGTGTATCTTAACATATGCATAAAATAACAAACCTGTGAAAAATTGAGCTCGATTGGTCGTCGGAGTTGCGAGATATTAATGAAAGAACAAAAAACACCCTTGTCACACGAAGTTGTGTGCTTTCAGATGCTTGATTTCGAGACCTCAAATTCTAAACTTGAGGTCTCGAAATCAAATTCGTGGAAAATTACTTCTTTCTTGAAAACTATATACTTCAGAGGGAGCCGTTTCTCACAATGTTTTATATTACCAAACTCTCCTCATTAGTCGTTACCAAGTAAGGTTTAATGCTGATAATTATTTTAAATAATTACCAATAGTGTCCACTGCCTTTAAAGGAGCATGTTGCCTTGGTTAGGGCGAGTTGGTCTATAGATTTGTTTTTAACTGTTCGTTATGAAATGCAAAGATATAATGATCCACACAATATGCATCCAAATTGTATGTTTTTTCTTTTACTTTGCGAACTAACAACGGCACGCCATTTTGCGGAGTCAAGTTGTTGACTCCATAAATTGGTTGTCCATTAAAAAAAAAAGTTAAACAAAAACAGTTCAAAGCAAAGGGATGCCATTTCAGAGTTCTGTATACCACTGTTGTCATGCCATTGCCAATATGGCCATAGCCTGCTTCCACATGTGTCATTTTATGTGGTATTATGCTCCCCAGGGACTTGAGAAAATTTGAGGATTGTTTTGAAATAAGCCTGCCCATGAACAGGGCCTTGCAAAGCGCCTTGATCTAGCTACTCGGATAAGCATTCTATATAAAAACAAATTATTAATATTAATATTGTACATTTAATAGATGTTTAAAAATTTGCATCGGGGACAAAGAATATTCATTTTGTTTTTTACCCATATACACCGATGTGTGTTAGCACTGTATACTCAGTACTTACCTGAGTTCTGTGAAAAAAATCACAGGCATATTACTCGCGTGGGAGTCGAACCCACGACCTTTGCAATTCTAGAGCAGTGTCATACCAGCTAGACCACCGAGATTGCCCGGTGGCTAGAGGCAGTTCGACTCCTATGTTTTTTACATGTTCTTTAAATATTGTATTGGACATTTTTTTCTTAGTACTGGAAGGAGCATATGAAAGGTGCAAGGTTGAGTGATGTGACGGTATTATCTGTTAGTGGCGGACACAGAGACACCATGGTGCGATCTGGACTAACTTCTCTTGAGAATATCGTTGCTCCAAATAGAGGTCTAAGCGTCAATGTAAGTTATTTATCCATACTTTGGTGCTTATAAAATAGGGAAACTTCACAACTACCTTGATAAAAAGTCTACTGGTTGTCTCAAGCACACATTCATTGTATCCCCTCTTGACTACAACATTAGTAGGTTCAAGGTTTGTTTTCCTTTCCACAGTAACAAATCTTATACAGGCAATAATATGTACTGTATGTACATGTTTTAATAATAACACAGTTCTGCCAGGTATACACTTTTGGGATACTGCATGGGAGCTCATAAGAAGCAAAGCTTATAAGCTTGAGCCCCAAACAGGTACCCTCGTTGGGCCCAAACCAAATGCCCGATTTAACTTCAAATTCATAAGTTGAGTATTCAGTATACAAAAAGTGAATGTTTATGAATCCAATAGACACCCTTGCTTTTGACTTCACTTCTTAACCCAGTCCGGTGCTCATTGTTTTAGCCACCTGTAGACAAAAAGGCTCTGGGAGTAAGGGTCTAAGGATACTCAATAGAAGAAGTTCAGGTGCTAGATCATCTGTGATTATTATTATTATTATTATTATAAGTATACTTGTGTTCTTTTTCTTTTATAGTCTATGTCCATTCCCAGAGTGTGGTTATCAACTGATCATCTGTGCGTTGTTTGGTAAGTGACTTAAGACCAAGACCAGGGGGACCTTAATTAAGACTTTCTGGATTTAAGGCCACTACTAAGACCTTAATACCTTAACATAGAGTAAGACCTAAATGTCTCTAGAGACAAGATACTAAGATATGAACTTTATTTATTTATTCTGGTTGGGAAGCCAAGGACTCAAACAAGGGAACTTAATCACTGTATGAGCCAAGAGCCCAGTGGAGGGAAACCCCAGAGATTTGTTTCATGGAAAACCCACACAGTCAGGTAGGGACTGAAAACCCAATCCACATAGTGTCCCAGATGGAGTTCGAACCAGAGACCCCGAAGTGGAAGGCAAGGTCAAATACCACTAAGCCAACCCGACCACCCAAGTGCTCACAGCAGTTGTGAGATCAGACCTGAAGCAACACCCTTTAGAAGTATGAATATTGTAATACAAAAAATTTTTTCTCTTCACTTTTATTAGGTGTAAAGAATTGGTTCTGGCCACAAAGAGGGCGCTCTTTCAAATGGTTGACAGTCAGACAAAACAAGTGAGTATTTTTTTGGGAAAAAATTGTCATTTACAAAATAAAATAAAAACTTTAATAAATCTATGAGTTTAATTTGTAGAAATTCCATTTTAATATTTTCAAATGCGCATCACATCATCTTGAATGCAAAAATGCTTTAAAGAAAGAGTATATTTACAATTATCAGTGCATAAACATCTCTTAAATTAGCATTGACATTAGTCAAGAGTTTAAAATTCTCAAAAATGTGTGTGTTGCTTAAAAAAAAACAGATGTCCACTCACGCATTTATTTTTCTTTCTCAAATTTTTGATAATTTTAGCTACATGTACATAAGATGTTATTAGCACAATAAGGCCATTTCTTTTATTGATTTTATTTCCACCCATAATAGATATCAAGTGACCCTGAGTACCGCATGAGAGTTTTCCGTCACCATTTCCTGACCCATGATGGGAGCGAAATGTTAAATGTAGATGAAGCAAAATCAAACAGCTTTGAAGGTATGTTTGGGGTTCTCATTTTTTTGAATTTCCTGTGAATTGTCTAAAAATACATATGTTTATTATACACCTCTTGCTTTCTCTGTATTCTGGTTGGCTGAAACACGGTTACGTAACTAACATACATAATCTAGTGCATGAGTTTGCGCCATCGCAAACTAGACTCTTGTCAAGACACCGCATGCGCGTATTTTGCAGTAAATAGTGGTAAATAGACTTTTAAATTTTTAAATGGTTGCAACATCCTCAAGAAGAACTCCTTTGTTGGTCAAAACGCCAAACCAACCACCACAACCCTACCCTTCTTACTCAAAAGGCTTATTGTTTAGCGTGCATCATGCATGCCTACTTTCGGAGCCAACACATGGTTTCACCTGCAAGTTGACTTTTTATTTATAGTTTCGTTCCTATTTATCCACACCATGCAAAGCTTCAAACAATACATGCATACTGTGTTGTAGGGTGATTTTTTGCAGATGTAATAAATAACTGTTTTGGTTGAGTTTGCCATTGGTTAGTTACTGGACAATGACTGAAACAAAAGGCGCTGGAATCACAGTCAACATTTCAGTTAATAATAATCATGTATTCATTCTTGACCAGAGGCTTCCTTTGAGCTTGCAACCGAAACCATCATAGAACCCTCGAAGAAACCCATCCACTACCTCTTTCCAGTGGAACAGTCCGATGAATCGGACAAAGCTTTTGCAATAGTTGCAGGAGTTAGCTCGGGGGAGTGGCTATTTGTCTGTGAGGAGGGCAATTCCACTGCATGTTCTAAGGGGGTGGATATTTCCTCAAGTGCTAGGGTGATCCCTCCTCTGAAGTCTGACATTATGGAGGCACTGGTTGATTTGAATGAGTACCCTGATGCAAAGCATGTTGTGGTGAAAATACCGAGTGGACAACAGGTAAGAATTCCATTATACAGTAATTTACTTATCTTCCAGTACGCGCTAAGCCACCAATCAGATGCTCGAAACGGAGTGTGGTATAAAAACCTATAACCTACTCCCAGTTTTTAAATCGCACACTGCATTCACTGTAAATGGACAAATATAGCGTCCCATATCCAACTCAGCCTTCGACCTCATTGGATATGGAATGCAGAAGCGCTATATTTTTCCGTATTCCACGAGCGCTTGTGTGATAACTTATTATATTTATATGTAAACAATAAACAAATTATGTTGATTATATATAATCATGTTGATTAGGGAATCATGTTGATTATATATAATCAACATGTTGATTATACATAATCAACATAACTTTTTAAAATTGTTTTTAAGCCTTTTTATACTTGGCCTCATTATTCAGGCATGATGTTTATCAGACTTAAGTCTGACTTCCGATTTTGTTCGCCCTAAAAAAAAAAAAGCAAAATTGTGATTTTAATCACAATTTTAATTTGAAATGTGTACATGTAGGTCAGCCCTTCTACTCAATAAAATGTTCCTACTTTTTTTCTGAGGCTAAACATAATGCCTGATTGTTTTGTTGGCACCCCCCCCCCCAACAAGCACATTGACCGTTAGGGAGACCGCAAACATTGGGCTGGATATGAATAACTAGCTCAGTGTGTATAGCGTTAATACATTAATGCAGAGGTTAGTGGTTCCAGTCCCGCTCCAGTAAATTTTTCTTTATCTAAACCAAGTTTTTTTCTTGTAAAAGTATCTGAAATATTAGTCACACATAACTGTTGCTTTGTTTTAGAAATATGAATGACATGTCTGTATTGTTTGCAGGTACCCATTAAAGCTGAAGTTTATAACACTAATCAGAGAAGTGTAGAGTTCACCTTACCAGGCCCGTTCTCATTAGGTGAGTTTTTGAGGATTTCTTCCATCTTATTTTATCTTTCTGGCAATGAACCTCAAAAGGCCTAGCACTCCAGTAAACGGGTACCTCCATGGGTGGATACCATTGATGTGAATCATGAGTAACCTTTGCAACCGTCTGGCGGCCAGTGCTGCATACTCCTAAAAAGTTGAGGTGGTTCAGGATTAAATGAGATCCCAGGAACAGGGATTTGAGAGGTCAATAAATAGCATAATAAATTCTTGCTGGGGTCACTGTCTGATGCAGTAAATTCAACCATATCTCTCCTGTTCTCCGAGAACTACATTGGCTTCTGATCTCCGAAAGGATCTGTTACAAGGTTCACTCCTCACTTTTAAAGGCAGTGGACACTATTGGTAATCACTCAAAATAATTATTAGCATAAAACCTTTCTTGGTGGCGAGTAATAGGGAGAGGTTGATGGTATAAAACATTGTGGGAAACGGCTCCCTCTGAAGTGCCATAGTTTTCGAGAAAGAAGTAATTTTCCCTGAATTTGATTTCGAGACCTCAGATTTAGAATTTGAGGTCTCGGAATAAAGCATCTGAAAGCACACAAATTCGTGTGACAATGGTGTTTTTTTCTTTCATTATTATCTCGCAACTTCGACGACCAACTGAGCTCAAATTTTCACAGGTTTGTTATTTTATGCATATGTTGAGATACACCAACTGTGAAGGCTAGTCTTTGACAATTACCAATAGTGTCCACTGCCTTTAAGATCCTACATAGCTCCACTTCTCAGTATCTCCATGAGCTCATCTCTCTCAAACAATCTGGTCGAGTTTGAAAATATTCCACTTCATAGGCCTATATGTTAGCTCAACCCAGATTTAGAACAGCTCGCTGTGGTCAGCGTGCATGTGCCAATGCTGAACCTTCCATTTGGAACAAACTCCCTGCCACAGTCCTTCAAACAATATCTTTGAATATCTTCAAGAGAGTCCCATTTGTTTTGGTAGTTTTTCTCTTCACTTGTTCTGAACATAACTTTTTTGTCACCCTTGCTGTTTTTTTTATGTGTCTTGATCGGTTTTTCATAGACGTGCAAATTTTACATGTAAGTCCTTATAAGTAGGCCTATTGTATTATTGTTATTATTTATTGATTTCTTTTCTATTTGATATAACAAGGTGATGCTAGTGTTGCTGTAGAGATGACAGAACCAGAGGCAGTGTTCTACAGCATCAATATGGTAGACTTTAATGCATTCCATCTTGCATACACAGCTAAACTTGAACCACTCATGTGTGACTCCAATATTGAACAAGGTAATTCATTTTCTCTTTGAAATTCTTTAAAGGTAGGACCATAGAGTGGTACATGTAGGTACTCCAAATATTGATGGCCAAGAAAACTAACTTTCTGAAATGCACTGCAGATATTTATAATGGCAATTTTTTTCTGAAAAGATTTCCTTTGAAGTATTAATGGGTAAGTTCGATTAGCTTCCCTGGGTCGACCCCGGTCTGCCCCCATACATTTGAATAGCTTTGACATCATTCCAGGGGCTCACCCGGGTCATCCTCCAGTGCCCTGCTTGTTTTAGTGGGTCACTTGGGGGGCTGGCCCGAGGTGCATGACGTCACCAGTGTGATCGTTCGATTGGCTCTTGTCAGGGGCCCGCCAGAGTGAGCACCGCGGGGTCAACCCAGGTAAGCTTATCAAATGCACCCAATGTTTAACCCAAAACCATTTTAATCTGAGAAATGACTCGTGCATTAATCGTTTCTGAGGGTTGGTGTCCGTCAATTCACTAAACGTGAATAGATTTGATGTTCTGTACCAAATTTCTTAGAGCTGCTTAAGCACAAAATTAGGTAAGCACACACAAGTCTGGTTAGTGGAATATAAGGTAACCAGCCAAAGAACCACTCGGCCGGATCATGTACACTGATCTCCTGCTTATTTTTTGGGGCAGAAAGTTGTTCGCCAATATATTATTGGTTTTAAGCAACTATGAAATTGGGGGAAAACATATGCAATCAGGTACGAAGTGCGGAACCAATCCACATGCAAGGCTTCAGGGCCCAATTTCATGGCTCTGCTTACCGCCAAATTCTGTGCTTCACTCACGATTCCCCGCTTACATGCAAGCACTGAATTTCTGTGCTAGCCTTGTAAACGTAGAATGCCGTGTAACGCCGAGTATGCACGCGCAGAAGCCAAAATTCTCCCCTAACTCGTGAAATAGGCTTGCCGCAAGAACAGAATTCCCTGCTTTCGTAAGCCCATATTCAGGGCTCGAATTTGGGGGAAAAATCCACAAGACCGCAGGGCTTGTTGCTCAAAATTTTTACTGGACCGAAAGATTTTATACAAGACCAAAGTTTTATTAGGAAAAAAAAAGTTAACACGATAGAGCAGCAGGCCTTTTTCATCCCTTAGGAGGCTTTTTTTTTGCTGTGAAACCCAATCAATAAAGTTCCATATACCTACTTCACGTCATTCTCGCCGCCTAAAAAAAAAACATTCCGATTTGACAGGCAAATCACCAACAAAACACTGCAACGTGCAGCATTCATAAAAAAAGATTGACCAAAAATTTGACAGCAGTAGTCAGAAGCTCATCACTGTTGGTAGCCATACTAAGCAAGACGTTTGGCAACAAGACCTTACTTTTAATCCATGCAACACAGGGATGTGTGGTATTGCAACCAGACCTTCTTAATGCAAATTCAACACTCCTTTGTAAGGTAACAGACTTTACACATGGTCAGTGGTAAACAAACATCGCTGTACTAAGGTGTGCCGCCGTGCCGGGTACCAACACATCACTCCCTCGTCCCTGCTCGCTCACTCCCCGGGTGCATAAACATAAATGGTTTGAGACTAGATGTACAAGGTGTGGGAATGAGTAAACTGAATGGAAAACTTGTATGCAGCCTGATGCACGTGAAAAAAGGACGGATTGACGTTCCGCAAGCGTGCTCAGAACACTGATTTGACGACAAGTAAAACAAAAACTTTTATTCTAAATGAGATTGAAATACATTTTTTAATGAAAGATAATATATTTCATATAATTATTTGTAATAGGAACTATATTAGTATGCATAAAAAAAACCACAAGACCGCCGGACTTGTTCGGCATAAAGTTTACTGGACCGAAGCTAAAATCACTGGCCTCGGGCCTGCGGTCCAGCGTGAAATTCGAGCCCTGCCATATTGTGTGCTAAAGGTAAGCAGAGCCATAAAGTTTGCCCAGGTCTGAGGTGGGTCCGCAGAGGTGAAAGCCAGGGAAAGAAATCACTGCGCCAACCTGGTCCCCTAATTGAATGTTTTTGACTTCCTAGATGATAGTACAACGTTACGTCTGCACATCTCATGGGCAGAGGGTCAGGATATGTTCTCTGTTGCCGCTGCCAGCGACGTTAACAAGCTACCACTGAAGCTTCCATCAGGCTGGCCGTCCAGTAACAATCAGACTGCTCAACTCTATGCATACCTCAACCCTAAATGTCGCTATAGTATCAAGATTGTTTGGTCGCTACAGGACAAGATGGGACAGGTAAGATCGTTCTCTCTATCTTAATCATAGAGTAATATATAAGAACTAGAGGGTGCACTGGACCAAGGTTGTAGCTACCACGGTCGGAGCCGGTCGGCTATGACCGGCCCGAGCTTTCGCCGACCGGGATCCAACAAAAAATATCGAACTCCGACCGGCATAAATTTATGTAAAATTGTTTAAAATGTCATTGAAATAATTGAAAAATAAAGACAGCAATTATGATAAACTCCTAATTAGATGTGTATTTTATTTCTGTAAAAACAATCAAAACAATTTTCTCTCCAAAACCGCGATCTTCTCCGTGATTGTTGCTTAAAAATAAGCCGCTAGAATGCTGCGAGTTTATGGAGTACTAAAAAAGCACGCACATTCGCCGGCGTGCGTGTAGTATACATGATGCACAAAACCACATGGTAATACTCACACGGTCGCCCACTGGTTCATGTAGCATGCACAGCACATTACACACTCAGCCAGTCCAAAGTCCATTTTAACCAAGATATCGCACGCTGTGATTGGCCATTGATGGCTGTTGATAAATCCATATTCATGAATTCTTGGCTAGCCTTTTTCACAATACACCCTCACAAACAGAGTAAAGAATTGGCAACCGTTGTGCATCACGCCTGCAGACTGTGCACAATGCACAGCCTTGGAGGAATGCTAATAACATAGACAACTTCTGCCAACAGAGGGCGTTGCAGGGCAAAGTTCATTGAATTATTTCTCAATGTGTGTTGTTGACCGGTCGTTGATTCACGAAGATTTTGTTGCAAACGGAGATCAGAACATGTTCAAAAACAAACAATTCTCAAACCACAAGTTCATTCAAATGGTTGTAGATAATTTAGGACATAAATTAAGAGATAAAGTCGTCCATTTTTAGGGACTTCACTTCCGTGTTTTTGTTTTGTTTTTTTCTTTAGTTTAATTTGTTTTTATCATACTGTACATGCAGCAGGCTAGTGAAAAAGAATTTTGGTTGGCTCGCACGGCGGGCGATTGAAAAAAAAAAGTTAATCTGATGGGCGGACAAGGTTGGTGGAGTTGTCCAAATTGCATGCAATTTTTTTTTAGAATTTTCAGAGTGAGTGCAGGGTTGATGATTTTCCTGTCTATTAGTATTAATACTTGTGCAAAAAAAAAAATATATATAAAAAATGAAATGACAAGAATCAAATTTTGCGTTTATTGAATGCACTTCGTTCAGAGATTGTCAATGAATATAACTAAGTGAAACGTTGCTTTTCTATTTTACAAAATGTACTCCTTTTTGAAATAGAATAGTCTAGATTTTGCGGCTGTGTTTCTGAACTTGTCTCTCCACTCTGCATTGCCTGCTGATGAATGTATGCAACTGCAAGCCTTTCAATTGATAAATTCAACACTCAAAAATTTTGCCTAGTAGTCTACCTACCCTATTTTGAGATGGGATTTAAATAGTAAACAGAATATATTTTATTTATAAATTTTACCCTGACATTTTACTTTAAAACTTAATAATTATTATTTTCTATGGCTCCCTGGGCATGTTTTTTCCTCTGGCAATGACTATGTCAAGGCACAAATGGGCAAGACATAGAGCCTGGGGAATCCATCAAAGCTTAAACAAAACCTAAAACCCTTCAGCTTCCAAAGACGCTGCCCCTGTTGATCCCACCGGGTTGTGAGGCGCTACGCTGCCCCCATACACCCACCCTCTCGACCAAGCTCTCGACAAAATTAGCCGGCATCCAATTTGCCCTAGCTACAACCTTGCACTGGACTACATTGTATATACACGGCCCGGCATGTGCGCATATAAGGCTGTTTTCTAAGTTGACAAAACAGCATTGCACAGTATGTGTTTACGCAGCCCATGTGCGGCCATTTTGTACGTTGACAAGACAGCATTGCGTAGCATTCAATTTATACAAACTCCAACTAGTACTTCATATTTAACGCACGTACAAAATTGCGCGTTTGTGCAAGCAGCATCACCAGTGCGCCCTCTAGTATATAACTCTATTATCACAATGCTTTCCTAGAGGACTCCTTTCAGGAGAACCAATCAGACATTGATCCACTCTACACTGAAACCTCTGAACTCCTATAAATAGACTCACTTCTCTCATATCTCTTCAGTCTCCTGACGATGACTAGAGCAAGTTAGTCGAAACGTTGAGACCAATTAAGAACTCACTCTGCGTTAGTGCAGTTAATAACGATCCTATAAGCTAAAGTAGTAGTCCCAGCCGTAGTAGTTAAAAAGCAGGACAGTTCTGATCAGAATTGAGAAGTCTTTCGAAAAATTTAGCATGACAGTTCTCTAGACTAAAGAACAAACTCTACCTGGCAAGTAGACACACATGGTGTTACCACAAACCAAATATATAATTTTTTCTTGTGTGTTGTATTTTGTTTGCTTGTTTGTTTGTGTGTGACTGTGCATTTATTGATCTTTTGATCAGGCTTTCCACTATTGCTCCCGAGTGTGGCAGGAAATTCTGAACAACACCCCCCCCCCCACCTGTGCAAGATATCATGTCATTTTGACATCAAGCAATTGCCCGAGTCAAGCAATTACACAAAAATAACATAAAAGATGAAAACCAAACATGGAAGTTCTAAGAACATGGTACATTTATAATGTAAGGACAATCATTTTATTCTGCCTCCTTCTCTTTTTTTCCCAATAAAAATATTATTAACAGAATTTAACAGAAAAATACTATTTAATTTTTTTTTAAATAACGCTGTTCGTTTTCTCTCTTATTTTTTTATTCCTCATCAATACTGAAAAAGTTTAACCACAGCAGATAATGTAAAAATATTAACGACAAAAATTTTATTTAAATTTTCTCTCATGGTTGACAAAACATTTATCTTTGTTTATTATAGTCAGGCTTTTGCGAGTAGGATTGATTGAATACTTCATGCTGGTATGCCAAATAAATTTGTTCATAGCTATGCATGGTATTCCTTTTTTGGAGTGTAGACCATTCTAAAAAAATTCAGTTTAGTATTTCATCCATCATGAAGTAGTTTATAATCACTACCACACCAAGCTATCCTATTAAACTGGAAAAATCAGCTGCCTGGCTGTAAATATGCTAGTCCCAAGCCAACTGGCTTCTGACAATTTCGACCCCAATTTTTGTTTCTCTTGGGAGAAGCAATAATGTTAAAGTGCCTTGCTGAAGGACACGAGTGTTGCCACTGACCGGGCCAGGACTCAAACCCACATTCTAGGTATTAGGGACCTTGAGTCTACCACTCTAGCCCTGTCTAGACTCCATGGCCATGACAACCCCTAACTCTTTAGAGACCACTCATTTCTGTATATAATCATCACCTCACGCCCAGACATGGCTTCGGTTTTGATTTTAGGGGGACAAAATTCTTTTAAAAGTGTCTCAAAATTAAATGTGAAACAAAAGTTTAATTTTGTTTTAGAAACAAACTTTGTTAAAATGGGAAGCATTGGAATCTGCCAATTGAGGTCACGACTTTTACCTTGACCTTATTGGAAGTAGGTCAGATCTTGCACCCGTTTGCAGCCGCTATGGTCCCCAATGGGTTAAAGGCACTGGACACTATTGGTTATTACTCAAAATAAGTATTAGCATGAAATCTTAATTGGTAATGAGAACTGGAGAGCTGTTGGTAGTATAAAACATTGTGAGAAACAGCAGCTCCTTCAGAAGTAACATAGTTTTTCAGAAAGAGGTAATTTCTCACTGAAACATGTGAATCTGATTAAAAACTTCGGGCCTGAAGCCTTTTTCAGGTATCTGAAGGCACAAGGGTGATTTTTCTTTCATTAGTCTTTTGCAACTTCCATGACCAATTAACTCCTTATTTTCACAGATTTTATTTGTATGCTTATGTTGGGTGATACACCAAGTGAGAATACAGGTCTTTGACAATTACCAAAGGTGTCCATACAGTGCCTTTAAACGTTGTCTTCTATCAGTCAGAAGACTATGCTTATGGGAGTCCTTTAGATTTTGTTCTCTTTTGCATGGTTTTACTGTTTGGCAGAGATCTTTTGCTCTGAGCACTTGGTGGTCTTGGCTCCTCGAAAGGAGAATCAAATTCATTTGGGGGCTCATCAAGAGGCGTCTGGAAGAAGGTTGATGGCTTCTGCAGACCTGGCCAGTGGCTCACCACCGTAAATAGTTTCTCTCTCCTGACCATGGTATTCACAGAGTGTCGACGCTTAGATCCTAGGGTGGAGTTACCTGAATACGAAGCTCCATTGACATTAAGGGATACATTACTAGGCCGCCTGCTATCGATTGAAACATCACTCGGCCTTCGACCATCATGGGATGCGAAGCTCGGCCTTCGACTTTCATGGGAAGCGTTACTCTGTCTCCGCCCATCATAAGAACCGTTCAGAGACGATTGGCGACTTGAAGATCTTTCTTTTCTTTGGGATGGTACAGGAAGAGTAGCAGCTGGAAGTCCACCCTCAGAGAATTCATACTCTTCTCCAGATGGGAGGAAGATGTTCTTCTGCAGGGGGTCATCTCTGTCGTCTTCTTGGAAGAAGTCAGACTCCATTTCCAGGATCTCTCGTCGCTTACGCTCCTCTGCAAGCTGCAGTTGTTGCTTGAGCTCATTGCGATTCTCATTGCGTCGTTGTTGATCCTTGCTGGAGATGACTTTAATACTGGGTAGGTAGTCGTAGTGTACCATCCGACGGTCTGCTTTCGAGGGTCTGTGTAGGGTCATGGGTTGTTTATAGTCGAGCATTGTCCTGAATGCAATGTCTAGCGCTGTCTCTGGAGGCTGTCTGGATTGACTGAACCGCCACGGCGGATAAGGGCTTTTTCTTGGAATGGGATGCAGACTGGGTGGTTTTCTCTGTGTTGCAAGATATTGCCACTCACTTGTAGTTTCATTGTTGTTGGGGTCTGTGGTTCCATCGTTTCCATTGAATTCAGGATTCAGGTCAGAAAGTCCTTCGAGATGCCTTCCTGTGGGAAGACCTTGAGATTGTGATGTTGTCAGGTTGTACGATGACTTCAAGATGTTGCCTGTATCAAAGTTGATTAAGCTTTGACTACCAGATAAAGGCATCACATTGTTTTCAAAGTCTTGTTGTGATGCTCTCCTTGGTTTAGATTCAATGTGTAACTGATAGTCCGATGAACTTTTGAGACCAAGACTAGATGATCGTTTAGTTTTAATACCAACATTGTTGTTATCGTGGGGTGTAGTATCGTCCAAGTGGAGTAAAGATGCACTGTAGTCAGCGACAGGTCTCAGTCTGTCCAGTTGTTGGGAGGGCGTACTTAATGGCGGGCTTGAGGAAGTCAGGGACCCAGACCCCAGTTCGCCACTGTCCATGGACTGATCCATTTTGTCAGGGTGAATTTTCAACTCTTGCAAAAATTTACACCTCAATCCTGATGCAGTGCGTTGATCAGATTATGAAGATAGGTTGTTGAGGAAATCTGTAATTAGCATCTGGCTGGATGAGAGAGATGCTTGGGCTGTTCTTGAACACAACCCCTCATGTGTTTTATTGTTTTCATACAACAATAACTTTTGTAATCCTGAGTACTGGATGATGATTATAGTGTTAAAACAAACATGTGTACAAATTGTTCCACTTCTCCTGCTAAAGGTGTATAGTCTTTGTTCACGGTATCTCTGTACATCCATTAAACACACACAACTCAGAAACCCTGGTGTGGTATTTATGATGTGTGAGATGTTGTCCCATGTGATATTCAATCCTGATGATCAACACTGATTAGATCTGGCTTGTTGCTGTAAGTTGGTGGTTTACATGTAACTGATGCGTTTGCTCATGCTTTCAAGTTTGTGTAGTCCTGATCTCTGCAAACAAACCAATTAAATCCAGTGTTAAAATAGGAGTAGGTTGTTTGAGTTTGGCCAGCCCATAGAGCTATAGAACTAGAGGGCGCACTGGCCTATACACGCGCCGTCTTTGCGCTTGTTCAAGAATGTTAAGGTGTGTTAGGAAGTTTTTCTGAATTTGATTCTGGTCTTGTAAAAAGAATTTCATTTCATTTTTTGAATTTTGGTCCAGTAAACATTTTGAGCCCTTCATTCTCATGGATTCCCCCCCCCCTCTCACCCACACCAAATTCAAACCCTGGCTATTGTTGCTAAAACATGTAGCCTGTAAATGGAACCAGTGAAAAAGGCAAGTCATCATTTGGTTCTACTAGCATGTAGAAATCATCAAACAGCTACGACATGACCGCATTATTGTATCAACATTGGTTTACATCGTAATCTTTTTGATTGTTATCACAGTTGAATGCTCTGGAATACCATGGTGAGGTAGATTCCTTTTAACAACAGAAAGTAAATAATGAAATTAACATTAAAGGCAAAGTATACCTTTGGTTTCAAACCATTCGATTGTTTATTAATCATATATAAATATAGATGTATACAATAAAACTAACAGAAAAATATCATTTTAAAGGGGTCATGTTTTTTGAGATATCGCCGAAAATCTAGAGCGAATTTGTCGACATGCAGAAAAATAATCACTAATAGGAATACCCTACTCTTTAAATGTAAAAGAGTGAAAAACACCTCTCTTTACATTTCGAGCTGTCCTTCATATGGCTCTTCAAAAAGAGTGGTGGTTATTTCCCTCTTTTAGAGGCGTTTCACTCCAGGACAGAGTGAAAAATCACTCAAAAAGATGCAAACTTCAATCTCAAAGAGTGGAAGACCACTCGAAAAAAGAGTTGTCCTTCATATGGCTCTAGAAAGAGTGCTTTTTCACTCTTTTACATTAAGAGAGTATCTGAAAAACATTACAGCCAGACACAAGTCTCGGATTCAAATTTTGGGCCATAATCACTGATCTGTCTTTTACATGTAATGTCGCACATAACCACATTACTTCAAAGTAAACTTTTTCTCAAAATGCTTTATACTATCTAAAGCTGCTGTAGGCTACTAAAGAGTGGTTACCAAATGTACATGTATACCTTCCCTTCATAGAAAATAATTGCATTAATTACTGCTCAAAAGGTTGATAACATGTGGGTTTGTTAAAATCTTTTGCAAAACTTGAAATCAAATTTTATATTTTGAAACTTTAATTGTCGGTTATGAAAACAGCCTGTGGTCATCCAGGGCATTTTAGTTATTTTTAGAAAACCAATCCATACCATGCAGTCATAAAGTTTGTAATAAAACCATTAAAGAACTGACCCTGAATGCCCCCTGCCTGCGATTAATGACAATCAATTATCTAAGGTATACCGTGGAGGAAGGACTTGTTCATTGTTTGAGCAAAGTTTGAAGTACACTTGAACTTTGCCAACTGGGCCGAGTGGTTTCTACCAACAATAATTAGGTTAATTACTGTAAAAACCATAGAGCTATATATATTGACTAGAGTGCTAACACCCCGTTGTACACGCACTAAGGTTTTGAAGCTGTATGGGCGCATCCATGTTTATGTACAAACCAATACAAAAGCTTGAAAATTTGTACGGCAATTGTACGGCTATTTGCATGATAGTGCGTTTGTTCTTTTTTATGTGTCATCGAACCCAAAAATGCAGCAAATGTGAACGCACAATCGGCTGATGAGCGTACAAACTGCGAGCGTCATGTGCGTCATGTTTAAAAGGAGCGTATACTTTTTTTAGTACGTCAATCAAGTCGAACTTACGGTTTTCGTAGCGCGGACGTACGCAAATGGGCAGTCGCGTACGTAAGCGCACACGCTGAATGTAAGCAAATCGCGGCAATGTGTGTTCTTCAAAATTAAAATCATTCCGTAGTCACGCAACACATCAAACATGTCTGCGCCCAGGGTGGCTTCAAAACGCAGAGCAAGTTAGCGCTCTAGTCAATATATATAGCTCTATGGTAAAAACAGAACTAGCTGTTCCAAAATGCCTAAAGGGAATGTAGCATTTGGTAATCACTCTGAAAAATAATGGCAACAAAAACTTTTGGTTAGAAGCCTATGGCAGTGTTGAGAGTATTTTGGAGCATTTGAGAAAACATTTCATTTCAAAGTAATGTGGTTATATTTAAAAAGATGTCAGTTTTTATGTCAAAAACATCTAAATCTGAGAAGCATTAAAGACAGTGGACACTATTGGTAATTGTCAAAGACCAGTCTTCTCACTTTGTGTATCTCAACATATGCATAAAATAACAAACCTGTGAAAATTGGTCGTTGAAGTTGCGAGATAATAATGAAAGAAAAAACACCCTTGTCACACCATGGTCACACAAAGTTGTGTGCTTTCAGATGCTTAATTTTGAGACCTCAAATTCTAAATCTGAGTTCTAAAAGTCAAATTCGTGGGAAATTACTTCTTTCTCGAAAACTACGTCATTTCAGAGGGAGCTGTTTCTCACAATGTTTTACACTATCAACCTCTCCCCATTACTCGTCACCAAGTTAGGTTTTATGCTAATAATTATTTTGAGTAATTACCAAGTGTCCACTGCCTTTAAATGCGATAATGCTTTTCAGATTGTGTTTTCCTGTTTGGGATTATTATTCCTGCATGGACATATTTGATCCGGATTTTCGGTAATATCTCAAGAGGAATTTAATTTCTACTAAAACAATCATGGTTAAAAAAGACAAAGGAAACTTTGCCTTCAAGTAATAGCTCAAGGTTGTCATGTGACTTTCTCTGGCAACTCCCTGACTTTGACATGGTTTTCAAAAGTGAGATTTTTAACAAATTGTTTCGCTAGATTTGTTCTCTTTTTTGATAATATTTGTGTGAAAAATGTTAAATCCTGACAAGTTTATCAAAGATAAAAAAATTCAGCTGAAATGTTTGGAATAAATGATTAAATGTTAAATACTGGATAAGTCCGCCCTCATTGTGACAAAAAAACAATATTTAGATTTATAATGTTTTTGACAATTGGGTCAAAGTTTTGGGTTTTGCCAGAGCCAATTACATTGAAGTAAAACACTTCCAAAAAGTACTTGGTAAAATCACAAATAAGTAGGATTTGAAACTTTGCATGGTGGCAATATAGTTAGGTGAGGTAGTGTTGGTTCTGAAAGGTACCAGTGGGTGACAACTCTACGATTCAATCTTTTTCAATCATGATGTCCAAAAACTTAAAGGCCTATTAACCCCAAATCACAAACAAATTTTGTCTCCTATTCACACATTGTATTTACCTGTGTCGTATCTCTCAACAAATATAACAAATTCCTGGTAATTTGAAGAGATTTCGTCTTTCACTTTAACTTCAACATCCAAGAAATATACTCCACCCAAAGGTGTTTCTGTTTAAAAACACACCACAAAGAATGTCTCAGTATGGTCTCAATGATCGACTGAGTGCTGTGAACTGCGTTGCCAACCTGCCTCCGTTGCCCCCTCTACCAAAGAGATGCCTCTACATACTAGCAATGATCGGACTAAACACCCAATCCTCGCTACGTACCAGCAATGATCAGGTCTAAACACCCAATCGTGATGGTATTAGTATGTTTACTTTAGTCAACAGACCAATGGGCACTAGGACAACTGATTACAGCTAGAGGCAGTTGACACAATGCCGACTTGCTACCAGATTTACCTCATTGTTAAAAGTTTCTGTACAAACTGTAAAGATATTGGCAACATCTTTAAAGGGGGGTTGTAGAAGAAGAAAAAAAGAGTTCCTTGGGTGCAGGGCTCAATTTCATTGAGCTGCTTAAGAAGATAATTTTGCTTACAAATTTTGTGTTCAGCAACATTTAGCAGGATACCATTAAGAAATTGTGCATGTGACTTCGTTGTGCATGTGACCTTATTTGGTAAACTTAATTGTATAGCTACATGTTGTGCTTAAACAGCTCTATGAAACTGGGTCCAGGGCGAGGTGACGATGTCATAAAAAACCTTCAAGATGTTACTTTACTTTTTACTGTATTTTGCTCCTTTTTCATGACCTTTTTGGAAGGTAAGACAGCTTTTAAGTCAGCTTTGAAGCTTCTTGCAATATCTATATAAAAAAAATAGTATTTTACAGTTGAAAATGCATTGCGTACACATAATAAAGCAAAACATTGTTTAGCCAGGATTATGTAAAAGGTCCAAATTTGACAATAAGACCGATCAAATGGGGTGTCCAAATTTAAAACTGGGTTTCCAAAAGGCACACAGACACCCGTCCGTAAGGCTAACACTATGAAGCCAGGGTATTGCTAGGGTTAAAATTACTTGAGCTTTTCTTTTTAAATCTTGAATAAGGGGGGGGGGGGGTGATGGCACAGAGAGCAATCCTTGAGTGGGGAGGTAGTTCTACCCTCATGCCTTGAGTGTGGGTGCTTGATGATTTGTTTGAAAACTCCTGTTTCATGCTTGATAAAATCAAAACACTTTGATATATTTGAGAGTCTGTGCTTATAATGTGAAGTGTACGGAAGTTCCATTTCAACAGTAGCTGTCATGATAAAGTATACATGGAAAATTGATAGCATTTCAACAGTAGCTGTCATGATAAAGTATACATGGAAAATTAATAGCATTGAGGTTGGTACAAAGGTTGAATTCAATTTCAATTCATTCATGATTGAAGAAAAGGCAAATGTTAATATTAAACAAATGTTGCACAATGACCATGTTCTTATAACTGATCTAGTTAAATATTAAATCCGAATTAGTTCATGTTCATAGGGATTACATCGTTCTTGTTTTTAGAATAGTTTTCTGTGAGGCAATGGACAAACTGGATTTTTTTTTTTTTTTTTGCTGTTCAGTTTTTGTCTGACTTTGTCTGACTTTGGAGTAATTAAACCTGTTCTGTGGAATTTTGCTGCGAGAAATTATACATTTATAAGTTTTATGGTAGCTATCTTGAATCTGATTACATGTATTTAGTGTCTTTGTTTGAAAAAAAGGGGAAATTATATATACATTTTATGTTTTAAATGTTTTATGGAAGTTGTGCATTTTAAAGTTTTAGGATAACTGTTGAAAAGTAAGTCACAGTATTTTTCTTTGCTAAGTTTGTAAACATGATGGCAAGTAAACGGGAACAGGGCCAAATTTCGTAGCGCTGCCTAAGCATGAAAAGTGGCTAAGCACCAAAAAATTATGCTTACCCGAATTCAGTGACCAGTCAAAATACCATCTCACATGTACAATTTGTGACTGGTGTCCTGCTCATTTCTGCTAAACTGAAAAATGTTAAGCAATATTTTCTGCTTTAAGCAGCTCTTTGAAAATGGGTTTTTGAAATGAATCTCAGTTCTATAAATAACGACTCCATTCATATTTAAACCATTCTTGACTACAATACAGTTTGGGATTTTGTTCACCATGGTGGATTTTCATTTCAAGCACCAATACCTCTAATCCGACCATAGGGTGATCACTTGATACCATGGGCAAACAAATCTACTCCAGAGAACTGTGTAGTCCTTGAGTTTGTTAAGCCGCTTTGTTCAATGGGATTACATGAACCCACCAGTTTGCAGGTGGGGTGGTTTGGGGCTGGCTGGGGTGCGTGTCTAGATTAGACAAAGGTAGTCCGATAAGATTACGAAAGTCATCACAGTGTTGCATTTTTTTATAAGATTGTTTGCGCTGATTTTTATCCTTAAAAAAAAGAAGATTTACAAAGTAGTAAACCAGTAAAAAGTATAAAAAAACGGAGAAATAGCCATTGCAAACTGGGTCCAATTTCATGGTGCTGCTTACCATGGAGTCCCTGTGCTTACGGTTTCCTGTGAAGCACACGGAAAATGTAAGTAGATCCATGAAATTTGGCCCAGCTTTTTCCGCAATAACAGAGTCTTTCTCAAAGCCGAACGGACAACACAACTCACAAGTAAACTGATCTTGTTGTTTTCTTCATGTTTTTTGTTATGGCAAATCTGTTCAAATCATCAAAATCATGAATGTTTATTAGTAGTCAACAAACCTGCCATATGTCCCTCAAAAGGAAATGTCTCATGTTGCACACCAGGGTGGGTGTAAGAGATTATTGTTTGGTTTTTCCCCTACAACAATGTCTGTAAAGCACTGTTTACTCAGTACTTTCCTGTATGAGGGTATATTGCCAAAACCTAAGCAAATTTAACATCTACCTATATGACGTTAGAGGTGTTGTTTTTATTTTCGGCACAGATTGTGTTTCCGCCTCCTTGGGTCTATATTGATTATTCTGAGTGTCCCAAGAGGGGAATTAAAAAACTTCTCAAGAAGCTTGCATTCCATTGTGCCCCAGACAACGCCTCGTTGAAACCTGCCCAGGAATGGTCCTTGGCACTTGTAGTGTTTCTCCGAATTCCTTACCCCTTCGGGCTATGTCCTCTTCCTGTACCCGTCTGAGAAAGAAAGAGGATTCTGTTGTCAACGAGACAAACATACCTCAATAAACATCTTTTCCTCGCCAACAATCAAGGCAATTACACATGTTATTTCTGCAGTTTGGCTGATTCACTGTGAACCCAATGTGTGTTTTAAATCAAGCTTGTAAGAGAAGCGACACGGTACAACACAGTATTGATATTTAAGTAAGGGTGGAAAAGTTGTTGAGATTTGATTGTCGGTTTTTGCCATCATTCTTAAGAATGTACTAGTCTGTTCATCCATGGTTCATCCAAAAGCCTTTTTAGTGTTTTAGTCATTGTCAGTTTGTTGATGTTTATAGAGCTTTCTCTTGCAACCAAAATCACAGCCACAGGTTTTTTTTTTAATTAGTGTACATTGAGCCAGAATAAGATCAAAGTGTGCCCCCAAGTATTTTAGATGATAATATGTTTTTAAGGGTTTTTGAACCTGCATAAATCACTGGTATGTTTTTCAACATATTTAATGTTAATTTGTGCTTAGTTTGTTTCATATAAAGGCCTTGAATTTTGTTCTTGAAGGGGCACAGCAATTTTTCTCTGGCACTTTTATGAGGTAAATGTTAATTTGTATTGAAATTTTGCAAAGGGTAGAACAGAAAAAGCACAGAGAGTCCTTGGCTTCACAATCATATTCAATTAAATGAACTGTGCATAGAATACATAGAAGTTTAAATATGTCAAAAAAGTAATTTCCAGGAACTGTACAAAAATTGACTAATTTTTGTTTTGACTTTTTTTTTTTTTAATATTACAGATCGTCAGGTTCCACGCTAACCTACTCCCCAGTTTCGTGGTGGTTGTTCTGGTGTATACGATCTGCTTTCAGCTCAGACATGTGTCAAAGGACCGTAAGTGCAACACTTGTGATGTGTCATGGCAAATTTTTGTTTTCGTGCCGTTAACCAGAGAAAAATAACTGTCCCTTCAAGTTTGAAGTACAAGGCATGTGTTTATTTGTATTATATTTTGTTACAGAGGCCATTGACTCCTTCAATTGGATGCAGTCTACCTATGCTAAACCTACTGCTGTTGCACTTACTATAAACATGTTCCGGGGCGTTGTAAAGTAAGTGAAAAATCACAAAGCTAAAGACAAAATAACACAATGTGTGTTTTTGTTCAAATCTTTTGCTATTTAATTATCTTTTTTATCTAGAGCAGAAAGCACTACCTCCCCCAGTTCACGTAGCAAGTGTCACAACCAGGATTTGAACCCACGCCCTGCTGATCAAACACCAGAGCTTGAATCCGGTGCTCTTAACCGCCCGGCCATGACATGTCACATGAAGTGAACAATTCAGTACCCTGAGAAAGGGGTTGTCTTGCAAGAATCTGTTTAGGAATCCTTGGTTTTATTACTAGACAGATAATTAAACCAATAACAATTGCATCAAAACCAAGTCCTATTTCTCAACTTGAATTGCTTTAGGTACGACCCGCTTGATTCAACATACGAGCTTCGATCATTAGAAGATAGGAACATCTCCTTCAGCGTTCTACCCATGGTGTTCTTCATCTTTGGCTATGCCATTCTTACCATCTTAGCTTCAATTGTAGAGACCAAAGTGGCTTTATGGGCACGTTTTCTGTTTATGCTCAAAGGGTGAGTTGAGACTGAGGTACCTTGTAGATTTCGTTTTAACCGTAGGGCATTAAGGCGTCTTTTTAATTACCATTTTTGTTACCGCATGAGGGCACTTTTACAGGTAAAACTTGTTTTTTAATTTCCTGTGTGTAGTGTTCTTGTATCAATGACGAAATGCATAAACATAACAAACAATTGACAAAACCAAGTTTGTCTACTAATTTTTCATGCAGTAAAAAAAACCAGCGAATTGCAATTGAACACTTGTTTTAAAGGGAAGGTATATGATTGGTAATCACTTTCAAAATTAATGGCATTAAAAACTTTTTGTTAGAATCCAACAGCAGCTTTTGATAGTATGAATACATTTATGAGAACAAATCTCACTTCAAAGTATTGCTGTTATCTAAAAAGATGTCAGTTTTCATGGCCCTGAATTTGAATCTGAGAAGCATTACTGCAGTATCTCTTCTAAGCTTGTGTACTCATAGGGATTATGCCAACCAATTTGAATCTGAGAAGCGATACAGCTATAAAGTTTCTCAGAGTGTAATCCTATTTGGGATAATGCTTCTTGTGTGGGCATTACATGTCTCTCCAAATTTTTGTCAATATCTTAAAAACCCTACCAACTTTTTAAATGAAAAGGACGAAAAAGAATACTTTATTAGAGGGTTAAGCTACTCAGTTTGTAAACCACAGTCCCTAAAGCTTACATCCTTTCAAATAGTTGTAATAGTTCTCTAATTTGTTAATATGTTTTTATCTAAAGGACAAAGGCTGATGAGCACCAGTTAAACCAAGGTGGTCCCACACCATGGTTGATGTATGCTGTACTAGGTGGCATCACGGCCTTGTCTGTAGCCACCTGTGGTACTCTTGGGCTGGTTGTGTTGCTTTTCTTATATTTCTTTAAGGTATGTAAAACACTTCAATGGTTCTGTGTTGTCATGATGAAAGCATGGCCTAATTTCGGAGCTATTACCAGAAGCAAAGAATCTGCGCTTATAGAATCTGTGAATTCTGCACTTTTGTTAAGCGTATTTCACGGGTTAGCTGGGAATGTTTGCTTGTGTATGTGCATACTTCACGTTACTAGGCATTCTACACTAACAAGGCTAAAGCAGCAAGTCGGCGCTTGCCAGGCAATCAGAGAATGTTCACCCGCGTCCGCATATGTCAAATAACTGGGTGAGAGTTCATAATTTCCATAGACCCGCGCAAGTTTTTACCCATAAAGAACAGCTACATGTACGTCCAATGATCTGCCTCTTTTTGGCCTCAGAGATGGCGTTTCTTGAAAGTGTGACGTCTTATGCAATTAATCTAACCAGCCACTGGCCTGCTTTGATGATATCAACATCATTTTCAATGGAATTATAGACAAGTCACATTGGGTTCAAGAACAGTACATTCCATGGCATTTCCTGGCTTGCAGATAACTATCAACACATTGAAATCATTCAAAACCTTTCTGAAAGCCACTAGTTTCAGGAGGCCTATCATCAATAACTTATTTATTTCTTCTGTTCCTCTGCCCCTTTGAGAAAATTTTTGATTGAGGGGCTTTATAATTTATGATTGATTGATTAATTGAACTATCCACTGGTCGTACAAGGAATTTTATAATTTCTATACCCGGTGCTTTCACAGATTTCTTTTTGTATCCAAACAGGTTGTTGGCTTAAAGACGAGAATTCAAAGACTAAGTCACTGCCTCAATATTGTAAGTCTAACATTTGTAACAAGTTCAAACCTGCTTTAAAAGCAGGTTCAAAACACATATTATGCAAAGAACTTGTGGTCTTTATTTTGTGTCTGGGGTCTGGAACTAATGAACAATAATCAAATTGCTCGGTATTTGGATTCCCTGTAGCATACGGCAGTTACTGAAACATTGTCAGTCAACATTTGTAACAAGTTCAAACCTGCTTTTGGGGGATGGCGCCAGCCGTGATATTATATTTTCATTAGTATTTTTGGGTCTGGAACATAATGTTTTGCACTTACAATAATCTAATGGCTCTATTATTTGGATTCCATGTAGCATGGAGCAGTTCCTGAACCAGAGATCCCACCACCCAATGATACCATCAATGCTGAGACCACAAATCACACCACCACCGAAAATAATGATGCCACATCTCCTGATACTGATGCGCCGGCACCTAGTGAGGATGCCACACCGAAGAAGAAAGTGGACCCGGATGCAGAGCCCAAGCCCAAGGACCTAAGCCCACTAGGCGTGGCCAAGGAGGCCTATAACTTTCACTTAGCCATCATGATGCTGCTATGGTGTTTGGTTGTGTTGAATGGACCTGCACTAGTTGTATGGTTTAAGAATATCAGGTAGGCTTATCAAGTTCTCCGTTAAGTAGGGTCATAGTATTATTAAATAATGGTGTCTTGCAAAGTGCTAAGAGGATTAAATCTATTAAATCATTGCAGTACTCGATACTAAATGCACTTCTTATATTGCCCACTTCACAATAACTAGATCAATGCGCTATACATTAGTGCCCTGGTTATTGGGCTAATAACATAAGTAATCTTTTTCAGCTCCATGGGTAGTATACAGCCTAGAGCTGCTGTGGCGCTCCGAAGGATTTTTCGAACACAATAATATCACCCTCTACCCTAGCAGGTACCCATTTATACCCCTGGGTGAAGAGAAGCAATTAGAGTAAAGCATATTGCTCAAGGACATAAGTGTCACGACTGGAATTCGAAACCCACACCCTAATGGCTCAGCCATCGGAACTTGAGTCCGATCCCCCTAACTGATCAGCCACGTGTTATGAAAACTGTTCTCACACAGCAATTCAAAAACATACTTTTCTTAAACATAAAAAGTGCTTTGAGATGCCAAAAGATAATTCACATCAGTTTTACTACTTTACCACCAGAACTTGAATTGGATGATCTAAACTACTCGGCGATAACATCCCATGACTCAATGTATCATTTTCTTCTTTCATTCTTCCCATACGTAGCCACAGTATTCATCTAGTCAATGATCCTTCTATGGTGGTATCAGCTGCTGTATGTAGCATCATGTCAGTATTACTAGACGGAAGGTATACACTACCATCAAACAGGTGAGTTTCACTTTCAACTTGAACTTGGGTGATCGGGTTGGCGTAGTGGTATATTTCCTCGCCTTCCACCTCTAAGACTCTGGTTCAAATCACCCCGAGGATTACGTGGATTGGGTTCTCTGTCCCTACCTGACTGCATGGGTTTTTCCTGGAATAGGTCTCTGTAGTTTTCCTCCAAAATCTAAAACTAAATGTCTAAAACTGACACATTCTTCTTCGTCTTTGGCTTGTGAAGTTTCTTGTAGTCCTAAGCTTCTGAGCCAGAACAGATGAAATCAAATGAAAGAGTAAAAAATCTTGATAAATTAAGTGAATGTTGGGTCATATCTTTACCTGTGAATATGTGAAAGATTTTGGCCTGGGCTCAACTTTGGGCTTGGGCATCTTTGCTTCTTTCACATGTTAAAAGCAATGTCATTATAAGCTTCAGAAGAAGCAGAAATTGTGTGTGTGCAGCAGAAGTGCATTCGTGTGGATAAGTGAAATGTGATCCCTTTTTGTTTTGACAGGGAGTGTTGCAAGGTGGCGTCATGGGTGTTCCATGGCTTATCCATCCTGATGGTGTTGTATACATTAGAATCAACCTACCTGCTCTCCTATTTCATCACTGCTGTTTTAGCAATCTTGTCAACTCTTCAACTTTTTTAACCTACCCCTGCACCCTACCTTATCCCGACTAGCCTGCAGTCAGGCCAGGGTGGGGGGATGACTTCCTTCCCGTTGGCCGTGGCCCTTGGCCTCTCGGTCATTCTCGTCTCCTGTCCCGTCTTTGCCTCTTGGCCTTGAGCCATACAGAGCCCAATGTCAAGGAGTTCCTTAAGCAGAGTAACTTGCATAGCAAAAATAAGCAGGACACTAGTTTCAAATGGTCTGTGTGACATGGTAGGTTGGCTGGAAAACATACTCTGGTAAGCACAAGTATTCTGTGCTTAGTAATTTGTTTGTGCTAACAGACCTTATAAAATTGGGCTTGGGTCCTAATTTAGTGGAGTCGTTTTGAAAAGCAGAGTATTGTGCGAGCAAAATTGAGAAGGAAACCAGTCACAGACAATATTCGTGGAATGGTACATGTATTTCTGGTATGTGTATTCTTCTGAGCAAAACTGGATTTTGCTTAGCTATTTTTTGTGCTTGAGCAGCTCTATGAAATTGTTGACAAAGACAGGTAAAATTGTTGTGCAATCACTTATTACCTCACTACTGTATTGGAAAAGCATCAACAATGTTATTTAAAAGACAATAAGTGTACATTCCATGGCCCGTGTCATGGCTCTGGTTAACTCCTTATGAAACAAAAGGCAAGGATTTTTTGCTTGTTTGATTTCATACTTCAGCTATTAAGATCATTGCTTACACAGGTTAACACAACAGCAATAACCTCTGTAACTCTGTAAACAGAGAATGGGGACCATATGCGCTAATAAAGCGGCATGAGAATTTGCACAGGTGTGAAATTGTTGCTCGGTTTTGGTTTCTGTGTATTCGACTTCAGGGTTTTAATTTCTGTTTACATTACTCAAGTCAGGTTCATCACACAAACTGCCTAACTTCATCTTCATGTATTAGAGAGTTATAAAATAATCAGTGTCTTTTCAGATTAGATTAGATTAGTTTTCAAAAATAGAACATTTTAAACGCACAAGTTTCAGTAAATTTTGAATGGTTTATACAGCAAGGCATTCTTGGGCCTATCACCACATAATGTTGTTTTTCCTATCATGACAACTCCGTGAGGGATATTTTTATTTTTACTGGTACATTTCAGAAAGGCACCAAGGCATAGTCCTATGGCAAGGCGCATATTATGGAAGCCTCCACTGTATCTAGACTGGAAAATAATGTCTTGAAATTCAATGAAATGAAAGTATCAGGCCGGCAATCATCGTAGACAATTTAGGGATGTACAAGGCATAATTTCTCAGGGCTTTTACGAAGATTCACCATTGTCAAGATGCCGATGTGAAGATGCATAAATTATTTTTAAAATGCAAACATAAAGTTTCAAGTTTCTAAGTATTATAGGTTCATCGTGCAGGTCTTCAAACACATACATTGCTCAAAATGTAGAAAACAAAATGATACATTTTAATCAGGCCGAATGTTTAATTTTGGTCAAGACTTGCAGTTTATGGCATTCCACAGTCTATTCACAAATGGCACCCTCTTGTGGTTGGGTATAAGGTCTGGGCAATTGAAACTAATTTGGGTAGATTAGTGAAGAATTAGAAATGAAAAGGTATTTGTCTTTCTTTAAGAAATCTGTGATCTTGTGTAGGTTGTATGGTAGAACTAGATATTTAATATAATCACTGCCAATCATTTAAAAATGAAGTTAAGTTTGTATATCTGTAACTATTTGAGAAAGACTTATGGCGGACGTTTTTAACGCCTGGAAGAACTTTGGAATTTTTGGGGAGTATACAGCATGTGCTGCCAATTATGTAGCGCACTCTGCTGACTTCGCATTCAGATCTCGAGTCTAATCCACTTAACCACGTGTTATAAAAATTGGTGTCGTACAATTCATCAAACTAAAAAGTTTTGCATTCTTTTTTTTAAAGGTATAAGTGCTTTGAGACACCCAACGATCAAGAATTTGCAGAATTTGAGTGTTGTCATAATATTATTATTGTCATTTGTATTTAATCAAACTTATGTTACATTTAAAGCCATTATACACTTTCGGTAAACAGTATTGTCCAAGTCCCACACTTCGTGTATCACAACTTATATATAAAACAACAAACCTGTGAAAATTTAGGCTCAATCGGTCATCGGAGTCGGGAGAAAATAACGGGAAAACCCAAGCGCGTTTCGCCGTGTCATGACATGTGTTTAAAAGAAATCCGTAATTCTCGCTAACGAGAATTTATATTTATATTGTTTTACCGTTTTCTCAAAAAGTAAAGCATTTCATGGACTAATATTTCAAGAGAAGTCTTTCACCATTACCTTCTGTAAACCCTGTAAATTAGTTGTAAATCTGTGAACTTTTTTTGTTTTTTCTGTACCGAAAGGGTCCAATGGCTTTAAGCTAAATTCCATTCACTGCAGAGAAAATCACACATGGAATACCAAGTCCTTGATGAATGAATTTGTAATTTATTAATGTAATTCGGTACATTTTAAATTTGATGTTATTAGTACAATTTTTATATTTGGTTTAGACAGTTATGAATAAACAGTACAAATTGGAAAATGACGCCATTTTGTTTAATTGGTTGAGAATAATAGACACATTAGAAAACAGGTATTGCATATTAACAAACAGTTAGGCCTATGATATATAGCTTTTTAAAAAAATATACTTTCATATATAAAAATCTGTCGACTAAATATCACTTACATTTCTTTACTTTTCAATTTCAGTCTACATTTACAAAACAGCTTCTTTGGGCCTTTTTCAGCTGCTCCATATTTCAGGGAAAGAGAAAGAAATTGTTTTGTCACAGAAAGAATAATCATCAATAGGAATACACAATCTGAGAAACATTGTCAAATTTAAGTTTGGGGGCACAAAATTAATAAAATGCTTTATACTATCGAAAGCTGCTGTAGGCTTCTAACTTAATGTTTTTATTGCCATTCATTTTAAGAAAGATTACCAAATGTATACCTCTAAGGTACATACAAAACCTAACAGCACGGAGCATGATGCATTTGCACATGGCATCTCTTATGCAAGAAACGCAGTTATTACAAAACTGAGATACATCGTTGTTGCATGATACAATGTTCTTTAGAGTCAAATATGACATAACTTCATATAAAAAAATAAAAAATTTTTTTAGTCTTATTCATTTCTATTGAAATACTTTTGTACTCAATACTGGTTTTTGTTTCCCATTAATCTTTAGAATACAATCTCCCAAACACACTAGCCTCAAGTAACGGCTCCCTCGTCCCGCTATCACTCCAAACACGATCATGAGGCGAAGGACTCTCCCACTCTTTGCCAATCACTGGTAACTGAACACCAGAAGTCAATACTGAAGGAAACAGTACTGTACTAGGGTCAAATCCCTCACCTCTCAAACTAAAGGATTCAAATCTATTCTTGGATTGTTCAGTCTCAGCACCACAGCTATACTTTATCTGAAATTTACATTTGACTAAAGCGCAGGTTTGTATATAGTACTGTCCATTGTTGATGTGTAGATCGTTAAAGACGCCGAGTGCAAATAGCTCTATGTGGGTTGAGTTAGCGTTGAATGTGTAGTTAAGATAGCAACAGAGTCCTTTGCTGCACACTGATGTTCGTGCGGATTGTTCCATTAGGAGGGTGAAGGTATAGGGGTCGTGGTTCATAAGTGATATAAATGGTTTATCGCAGGATGGTGATGATTGCAATGGTGACAATGGATGGGTAGCTTCATGCATTTTCTTTCTCGCTTCCTGAAGTGGGGATATTTCTGAGCCTTCAGTGAAAATAGCCCTGACCACAGGAGACACCTTTAGAAGCTCCTTAGGAGTGAGTTTCTTAATCTGTTTCAAGGTATTCTTCATGTCAGTAGAGTTCATATTTGCGGCTCTCTGTTTTCGAATGGGTAACTTCCCAACCACCAAAACCCCTTTGTACTCCGTCATGTTATAATGATACACAACAGCACCTTTTGCACCGTTGTACAACCCACCACCAGTAAAATGAAATAAAGGCAATTGGATATTTGCAGCTAACAGATTGACGTCAAAACTGATAGCCCAAGCTTGTTGATACTCCACCGCACTAAGCAATGGTAACTCATTCATCCATCCTGTGGGGAAGACCATATTAGTGATCCCCATACCATGAACTAAAAGCTCCGCTGGTTGTTCAAACAACATATCAAAACAAGTAAACAGCCCAAAAACCCCAAACTCAGTTTGGAATACCCCCAGGTTTTCGACTCCCCTTCCAGGCTGAAACCAAGTCCTCTCTTCTGAATACAGTTTTATTTTATTATACTTTGCTACAAGTTGACCATCCGCACCAAAAGCAACATCAGTGTTGAACTTATACATGCCGTCTGGCGGGCAGTCGGGTGCCTGTGAAGTCTTTTTGCACGGCTTCTTTGCAGCTAGGTTTGCAATGACTACCATTGAATAGTTTTTAGCCAGACAGCTGAGGCGCTGCAGGATGGGCGAGTCCTTCAACTGTATAGAGTCGCAGGGTATGATTTTTCGCTCATATGGGTTGGGAACAAACTCCAAGAAGGCAGTGACGGTGGTGTTGGACATTTTTAAGCCAGTGATGCCGTACTCCGGAAAGACGATCATCGAAACACCCTGGAAACAAGTTTTTTAAAAATGTCAAACAGTCAAAAACAGTAATTAGATTTGTTTAATTTCCTACATAATATGTGTAAATTCTTGTCTAGCCATCTTATTATTCCTTGAGTCGCAGTGTTTTCACTTTTGTTCATCCTGGCCATCTTAAATTAGAGTGTCTTTACTCTACTCGTCAAACTCCCTCCCACTTTCCCTCCTTAATCCACTCCACTTCTATACATTCCTCATCCCCACCCCCATCTCTCCCCCATCTCATTCTTACCTACTATACCAGTTGCAACAATGCAAACTCATTTAATTTTCATTGGTTTAAATCAGTTTTTGTTCAGCAAGATTTTCTGTGCACTAGCAAGTTTTTAAGGAGCTTTTAACAGGCTTTATGAAATGTGGCCTTCTGCTTTTGCTGCAGTGACCTTTGCAAAGTTCCAGAATAAGTTTGCATTTCCCTCTTTGAAGAGATGCCCCTTAACCAGAGAAAAAAGAGCAGGGTGCCTTCAAGAACGAAATTCAAGGCCTGATACAAGTTGTTGCACAAAGGGATTATGATACAGATGGTGATAGCTCAACAAATATATTGCTCATTTTGAAAGTTATCAAAAGCTGAACAAGATTATTTGTTTTGTAGACAAAGAATTCAGAATCTCACTCGGGTACCTTTGAAGCAGCAGTGATGATCTGCTCCTCATAAGTGTCCACATTTATATTCATCAATCGTAATGCCTCTTCACGACTGATACTTGGAAGAAGCCAGTTCAGCGTATCATGCTGGTAGACTGCTGCAGTGAAACTCATGGACCCATCGTTCTCTGTATCGTGGATGGTTTCATCATGTTGAATGTAGCCGTGTTCGTTTGGCTGGCCGCTAGCTAGTAAACCTCCACACAGGCAGGTTAGTATGAACGGTAGCATCATTGTAAAATGAGTACCAACCAGATCTGAGGGGAAACAAAAAGATCCAAAACTCTGATGAAATTGTTTACAAACTGTGGCCCATTTTCAAATTCAAGACACTGACTTGGCTGGCCCTTTTTAGTTTTTTTTCTATCTATGAAAAGTTAGGGAGTCCGGCACTTTTGTATTTTTTCACAAAACCCTAACAAGTTTTATACCATTGGAAAGAGGATAGCAAAAGCAATCAGATTGATATCATTTCAATAGCTTTATAGAATGGCAGAGTAATGCTCATATTAAACGTGGCAGAACAGAAGGACAATATTATTCGAGTCTGTCAATTTCTGGATTCTTCCTAATAATAATTTGCGTGGCCCGCTCCTGATTTATTAACAAATTAAGAAGAGCATAAGAGCATATCAGACAATACATTTGACATAATTAATTTCGGTATCCATTTCCAATGGGACACTAGGTAAAAAATGAGTCTTGTTTACATATTTTAAAGCCTATATATTTCCACAAAAAGGTAAACAAATTAAAATACAGGGATAACTTTCCGTATGGCGCCACCACTTTTTCACTTATTTTTACAAAAAGGGATATCTCATTTTGAGGTTAAAAAATATTATTTCATATCGAGTGAAAAAGTGGTGGCGCCATACGGAAACTTTTCCAAATACAGAGCAGAGTTCACAGACTGACTCAATCAACACGGACATATATATAGAAGAAAGCCAATGTTGTTGTCTTCTTCCGGGTTAGCCCCACTTGTGTGGTGGGGCTTCTTCCGGGTAAGAGACATCAGACCACAATACTAATATTTTTCTTTATCAAATGAAGGGGAAAAGTTTGCGTATGGCGCCACCACTTTTTCATTCGAAGTAAAATAATGTAGTATCTAATTTACCTGATAGATATATCCCTTTTTGTAAAAATGAGGTACTCAAACCACTAGCAAAATTAGGTATAAGACTTACCTGCTTCAATTAGAAACCCTTCTATTCGTTAAGATTTGTTGTCTTCGGGTAGCAGACAGAAATGGTTCGGTCTGCAAATTGAACCTAAGTGTATAGCGCCCTCTGTTGTCAAAATTTAACCACTACAAAATCTGCTTAGCAAATTTTGGGGGAAAATAGCAAGAAATGACAGGTGTATTTGGTGGGCAATTAGACCTAGTGTTAAACCTTATTGTTTTATTTCGGGTGTTACTTCCAATAAAACAAAATAAGAAAGACAGAAATAGCATCAAGAAACTGTTAGATTGGCCAATGAAAACGACCGTACTGCATGCTGAAAAGCCGTTGGATGATCACGTGACTCTAAAGGCGCTCAGTTTCAAAGACAAAATGGACGCCGTCAACCTGTCTCGATCTACGTGTGCTTTATAGTAGTCAACAAATTGAAGATTTTACGGGATTAATCCAATGACCATACCACAAACGTGACCGTGAGTACCTATTCGATTGTGATAATGATTTTGATTGAATGAAATTGTCGTTATTAGGAAAGGAATGGGACTAGATGTGATCACTGAGATTGAGAGGTGAGCAACAACCTGAAGTTCAGGGTCTTTCCATTATAATCTAGGGGATCATAATGTCGATCCAACTGCAATCATCTTACATGAGCGGCTTGTAGTTGAACATTCTGAATGGAAAAGTTACGTAAGAAAAGTCTCAATAAGTCAAAGCGCTGTGATCATGCACTCAGCGTGCGGCGTGCGTGCGGGTTGATACATTGTATAGGTTGTCAGGCATACACGCAATGCAATGCGCGCCTTTCCGTACCGTGGTGTGAAGTTTGATTGGACTTAAGTTTTGATGTTTTCCCCTGTCCGACGAAAATATTCAACCAATCACAGCAAAGTTGATACACAGTGTGAACGAATAATTAGAGCAGAAAATGCCGGAAACCCCTACTACACAAGTTATTTTGGTTAACGAGTGAGCGCTCTCTACAATATTGGTGTGCAGAGTTGTTTATTGGAAGTGCCCCATGTAGAACCACACAATTTTATCTAAAAATGTTGCGTTTTGGCTCGTTTTGAACAACATTTTGCATGACCGTCCGACGAATTCTTGTGATCATTTTAAATAAAATCAAAATGATTTTAAAGACAACGGATAGATTTTTTCCGTGGCCATTTTGCATCCAGATACTGATTTTTGAGCTCAAAAGAGACTTCTTTTCCATATACCTGAAGAATTTGACTTGAAAGTGGGCACACGTTTTCGACAAAAACTGCCATGATTACTTGAGGTTTCTAAGGGATAACGTTCCTTATGGTGCCACCACTAAATTCACTCATTTTTACGAAAAAGGTTATCTCATTGAGGGGATAACTTTCCGTATGGCGCAACCACCTTTTCACTCGTTTTTGCAAAAAAGGTATCTCATTGAGGTAAATTATATACTATATTCCCAACTTTCTTGTGAAAATACATTTACCTGGACAGCTTTTGCTGTATGAAACCCACGTTTTTATGCCGAAATATTCCATCCACTGTTGTCCTTTTGCCGTATCATATTTTTGAGCTATATTTACTCAAAATAGTGTGCACTCTCGTTTTAGTGTATTAGGATAATTTTTCTTAAAACATTGTTGGTCACCCTTGATGGCAGGACAATTACGGATGTGCATGCGCAATCAGTAGCATGATGCGGCCAATCCAACAAAACGAATCAACACTCTTTATCGGTAGGCATCATGGTTCCGACGCAAATTTTTACAGCGATTGCCATTATTTTTATTTTGCATAAAATTACACCGATTTGAGCGAGCACGTTTTCAAGTCAATGTTTTCGCCACTAATGAGCTAAGGTCAATATATGGGTGAAAAAAATCTTCGCATAAGTGTGGGTCTCATTTTCTGGGGAAAAAATCTCCAAGGCATGAAAGTGTGGGTTTTTAATATTTTGATGTATGTTTTATCCTCCTTGGTACTTGGGCATAGAGGTAAGATGCAGAAGGAGCCCTGCCAATTGGCACTATTTATGGGGCTATCTATGACGATTGTAATTCCTACTTTAACCTTTGCACTCAACTTCTACAAAATGTTTATCTTATAAAGCTTAAAATGGCACTGATGAACATGCAAATTGCACAGTGATTGTTTTAAGGGGACTTTTATTAATTTCCCGAGTCCTGTATACAGTGCTAACACACATCGGTGTATGGGTAAAAACCAAAATTAATATTCTTTATCCCCGATGCAAATTTAACATCTATTATATCGTTGCGGTACCCGCTGCCAAAACATAGGAAACCTCGGTAGTCTAGTTGGTAAGACACTGCTCTAGAATTGCAAGGGTCGTGGGTTCGAATCCCACCCGAGTAATATGCCTGTGATATTTTTTTCACAGGACTCGGGAAAGTACTGAGTATACAGTGCTAACACACATCGATGTGGGTAAAAACCAAAATTAATATTCTTTATCCCCGATGCAAATTTAACATCTATTAAGGGGACTTAAAAAGTTTACTATGCAAAACATTAGTGTGGTTTAAATTTTAAGTTACGAAAGAAGAATATTCTTATTTTGTGTGATGCAAACAAAATTGAAAATTTGGCGACAACTGGTTTAGGTTGTTCTATCAAATTGTTGCTTCACCTATATGAAAACAACACACCCTTCTCACAAAACATTGTTATTTATTTTGTTTGCATTTAGGCTGTAGCTGCAGAAACGCTATTGACAGATGAAGTCTACTTCCCCAACGTAGTTGCATTGCATATTGACAATGGACATGCTTGCCTGCATCAAGATTCAATATGTTCTCCATCAACAGGTAAATGTATTATTAAGAGAAACCATTGTTTGAGATGCCTCAAAAAATAATGTACAGTTTGAACATTCAGATTTAAGAAAAATGGTGATTTTAGAAACATTTTCCGAAAGTTAGAAGGTATTCGAGCAATAATTGTGAGTACTTCATTAGTTTGAGTCTTTGTTATGACCTAGGGAAAATGTTTTTTAGCCACTCAAGAAATGCTGGGCAGAACCATGTTTTATCCCAAACTACTTTTTTGTTTCATTACTTGTTAATATTTTAAATATAACTAAGCATTATATTGTTCTTATAATTGTTCTTTGTTTACCCAACTGATGCGTAGAATTCTTAACATCCACTGGCGGGACCATTATAATCAGGGAGGTATACGGCAATCTACCGCCGTCCGAGACAGTTATGCAGAGACGTCTTCAGTTTGCCGTCACTGTTTACTACAGACGATCAACCTATATCGCACCTGGTCTTCTGGAATCCTCCTGGCGGACATCCAAACCGCGGCAGGAGGTAAATAAACTACCCAGACACCATCACCAGAGACACTTATCTCAATCAAATCGAGACCCAACAACTCATGAGGGATAAGGCAACCGGGCACCACACCATCAAAGCTGCTTCTACTAATCCGTCCTAGGACGAAGGATGATGATGATGATGATGATGTTTGCATGATGCAGCAGGGGGTGTCATCACTGTGAGATACATAGCCATCAACTGATGAGTAGATGCTGAGACCTGCAGTTGAAGCTTCAAACAGTGTACAGTGTGTCTGATAAATGAACTGCTTTCTCTTATTATCAAATTTTGCTTGAAAATGTGTGCAAAGGCCTTATGGTTTTTTATCAAATATTGCCTTAAAAAGTGGCTTTATCAAATTTTGGCTGAAAATGTGGCTTTATCAAATTTTGCTTGAAAATGAGAACAAGGCTGGTAAAATGAGGCTTTATCAAATTGCGTGAAAATGTGTGCAAGGATATTACATTGCCTTACATAGCCTTATGGTTTTATCAAATGTTGCCTAAAAAGGTGTTTTTTAATCAAATTTTGCGTGAAAATGTGTGCATTATGGTTTTATCAAATTTTGCCTGAAAATGTGGCTTTATCAAATTTTGCCTGAAAAATTTGGCTTTATCAAATTTTGCCTGAAAATGAGTACGAAGGCTTGCTTGAAAATGTGTGCCTAACGGTTTTATCAAATTTTGCTGGAAAATGTGTGCAAGGCTATAGCAAAACTATAGAGGTATAATAGCCTTATGGTTTTATCAAATTTTGCCTCAAAATGTGGCTTTATCAAATTTTGCTTGAAAATGTTCACGAGGCCTGATGGTTGTATCAAATTTTGTTTGAAAGTGTCTGGAAGGCCTTATGGTTTTTATCAAATTTTGCCTAAAAATGTGGCTTTATTAAATTTTGCTTGAAAAAGATCACAAGGAGTATGGTTTTTATCAAATTTTGCCTCAAAATGAGGCTTTATCAAATTTTGCTTGAAAATTAATGAATTTTGCTTGAAAATGTGTGCAAGGCCTTATGGTTGTTTCAAATTTTGTTTGAAAATGTGGAGAAGGCCTTATGGTTTTTATCAAATTTTGCCTTAAAATGTGGCTTTATTAAATTTTGCTTGGAAATGATCACAAGGAGTATGGTTTTTATCAAATTTTGCCTCAAAATGAGACTTTATCAAATTTTGCTTGAAAATGAATGAATTTTGCATGAAAATGTGGCAAGGCTTATATAGCCTTATGGTTTTATCAAATTTTGCCTCAAAATGTGGCTTTAACAAATTTTGCTTGAAAATGATCACAAGACCTTATGGTTTTATCAAATTTTGCTTGAAAATGTGTGCCTTATGGTTTTTATCAAATTTTGCCTAAAAATGTGGCTTTATAAAATTTTGCTTGAAAATGTGTGCAAGGCCTTATGGTTTTTATCAAATTCTGCTAGAAAATGTGTGCAAAGCTATTATAGCCTTATGATTTTATCAAATTTTGCTTGAAAATGTGTGCAAGGCTACAGTCTTATGGTTTTTATCAAATTTTGCCTCAAAATGTGGCTTTATCAAATTTTGCTTGAAAATTATCACAAGTTTTTATCAAATTTTGCCTCAAAATGTGGCTTTATTAAATTTTGCTTGAAAATTATCACAAGGCCTTATGGTCTTTATCAAATTTTGCCTAAAAATGTGGCTTTATAAAATTTTGCTTGAAAATGTGTGCAAGCCTTATGGTTTTTATCAAGTTTTGCCTAAAAATGTGGCTTTATCAAATTTTGCCTGAAAATGTGTGCAAGGCTATAGCCTTATGGTTTTTATCAAATTTTGCCTAAAAATGTGGCTTTATAAAATTTTGCTTGAAAATGTGTGCAAGGCTATAGCCTTATGGTTTTTATCAAATTTTGCCTACAAATGTGGCTTTATCAAATTTTGCTTGAAAATGTGTGCTAGGCTATAGCCTTATGGTTTTTATCAAATTTTGCCTTAAAATGTGGCTTTATCAAATTTTGCTTGAAAATTATCACAAGGCCTTATGGTCTTTATCAAATTTTGCCTAAAAATGTGGCTTTATAAAATTTTGCTTGAAAATGTGTGCAAGCCTTATGGTTTTTATCAAGTTTTGCCTAAAAATGTGGCTTTATCAAATTTTGCCTGAAAATGTGTGCAAGGCTATAGCCTTATGGTTTTTATCAAATTTTGCCTAAAAATGTGGCTTTATAAAATTTTGCTCGAAAATGTGTGCAAGGCTATAGCCTTATGGTTTTTATCAAATTTTGCTTAAAAATGTGGCTTTATCAAATTTTGCTTGAAAATGTGTGCTAGGCTATAGCCTTATGGTTTTTATCAAATTTTGCTTGAAAATGTGGCTTTATCAAATTTTGCTTGAAAATTATCACAAGGCCACATGGTTTTATCAAATTTTTCTTGAAAATGTGTGCTAGGCTATAGCCTATGGTTTTTATCAAATTTTGCCTAAAAATGTGGCTTTATCCAATTTTGCCTGAAAATGTGTGCAAGGTTATAGCCTTATGTGGCTTTATATAGCCTTGTGTGGCTTTATCAAATTTTGCTTGAAAATTATCACAAGGCCTCATGGTTTTATAAAATTTTGCTTGAAAATGTGTGCAAGGCTATAGCCTTATGGTTTTTATCAAATTTTGCCTAAAAATGTGGCTTTATAAAATTTTGCCTGAAAATGTGTGCAAGGCTATAGCCTTATGGTTTTTATCAAATTTTGCCTAAAAATGTGGCTTTATAAAATTTTGCTTGAAAATGTGTGCAAGCCTTATGGTTTTTATCAAATTTTGCCTAAAAATGTGGCTTTATCAAATTTTGCTTGGAAATGTGTACAAGTTTTGTTTTGTGTGTACGAAAATAAAGGCTAATTTTAAAGGGTGAATCAATTTAGGTTTTGATTGCCCTAAAGTCAAAGACTAATGTCTCATTACTCGAGTCGTCTACTTGGCCGCCATATTTGAACACAGTGCAGCAATGGGTGTGTATTATTTTTAGACCTAATTTCATATGCGCAACAATACTTGGCTAAAAGCGACTTAATACATACCCAATTGCATTGTAATTAAACATGGTGGTCTGAGGGTCCATCTTAACCCGATGGAACCCACCCCCACACTGTAGGGGGGGCTAACATTGGTCCTTATAGTGTGGAGGTGGGTTCCATCGGGATAAGATGGACCTTCCGTATTTGAATTGGGGGGGGGGGAGGGATGATGCAAATAAAATACAAGTTACAAGGAGAGTTCTGTTCAATTTTTTATTGAAAATTTTTGCCAAAAAAAAAGCAGAGTCGTGCAAACACCTGTGCCTGTCGGTGGACCCCCTCGGCCACCTGGAACTTGTGATGATCTTAAGGTCCAAAGTGCAATGGTTGATATGTTCTCTGTTCAGTGAAGTTCAATTAGATGCGCTACTAGTGGTTTGTAACAACGATGTAATGTCTTACAAATCTAACGAGCTAGACGCAATTTAGCGCTTGGTTTTAGACGCAGAAGTGCTGAGCAGAAGGTAGTTGTTGCTTGCTTAAATGAAATGGTGCCCTCAAGAGTGCTTAGGATTTCACCGATTGTGGTTTCGCAACCAAGCCGCACTGGTGGTACCAAGAGTTGTCGGACTTGTTCCAATGGGATCTTAACTCAACAGATGATGACAACTTCTATCCAGATGATGATGTGCTGGTCGGAGAAACAAGTTTTGTAATGGGCAGTAATTTTGTATACCAATTGTGTGTAACGCAAGTCGTCAAAATTCTTTGCGTACAAATTTCAAAAAATTTTTCAACAGTTTGAGCATGATAAGTAGTGATGTTTTCTCACTGCATGTTTGCTAATAACTGATACTGGAGATGACATTGGATCGATATTAAGTCTACCATCCTTAACAAAAACGGAAATCAACCAAATATTCCAACAGGTCTATAACAGGGGATAGTTATTTCAAAACACATGTGAAAGTGCAGAGAATACGCAACAACTGGGGAAGTATGGGTAATTCAAAACACATGTGGAAGTGTAGAGAATACGCAACATAAGGGGAAGTATGGGTAATTCAAAACACAAGTGAAAGTGCAGAGAATACGCAACACCAGGGGAAGTATGGGTAATTCAAAACACAAGCGCAAGTGTAGAGAATACGCAACACCAGGGGAAGTATGGGTAATTCAAAACACAAGCGAAAGTGTAGAGAATAGCAACACAAGTGGGAGTATGAGTAATTCAAAACACATGTGAAAGTGAAAAGAATTCGCAACCACAGGGGAAGTATTGGTAATTCAAAACACAAGCGAAAGTGTAGAGAATACGCAACACCAGGGGAAGTATGGGTAATTCAAAACACAAGCGAAAGTGTAGAGAATACGCAACACCAGGGGAAGTATGGGTAATTCAAAACACAAGTGTAAGTGTAGAGAATACGCAACACCAGGGGAAGTATGGGTAAATCAAAACACAAGCGAAAGTGTAGAGAATACGCAACACCAGGGAAAGTATGGGTAATTCAAAACACAAGTGTAAGTGTAGAGAATACGCAACACAAGGGGAAGTATGGGTAATTCAAAATACAGTTAAAAGTGTACAGAATACGCAACACTAGTGGGAGTATGAGTAATTCAAAACACATGTGAAAGTGAAAAGAATTCGCAACCCCAGGGGAAGTATGGGTAATTCAAAACACAAGCGAAAGTGTAGAGAATACGCAACACCAGGGAAAGTATGGGTAATTCAAAACACAAGTGAAAGTGCAGAGAATACGCAACACCAGGGGAAGTATGGGTAATTCAAAACACAAGCGAAAGTGTAGAGAATACGCAACACCAGGGGAAGTATGGGTAATTCAAAACACAAGCGAAAGTGTAGAGAATAGCAACACAAGTGGGAGTATGAGTAATTCAAAACACATGTGAAAGTGAAAAGAATTCGCAACCACAGGGGAAGTATTGGTAATTCAAAACACAAGCGAAAGTGTAGAGAATACGCAACACCAGGGGAAGTATGGGTAATTCAAAACACAAGCGAAAGTGTAGAGAATACGCAACACCAGGGGAAGTATGGGTAATTCAAAACACAAGTGTAAGTGTAGAGAATACGCAACACCAGGGGAAGTATGGGTAAATCAAAACACAAGCGAAAGTGTAGAGAATACGCAACACCAGGGAAAGTATGGGTAATTCAAAACACAAGTGTAAGTGTAGAGAATACGCAACACAAGGGGAAGTATGGGTAATTCAAAATACAGTTAAAAGTGTACAGAATACGCAACACTAGTGGGAGTATGAGTAATTCAAAACACATGGGAAAGTGAAAAGAATTCGCAATCCCAGGGGAAGTATGGGTACAGGTAATTCAAAACAGACGTGAAAGTGAAGAGAATGCGCAACACCAGGGAAAGTATGGGTAATTCAAAACACAAGTGAAAGTGTAGAGAATACGCAACAACAGGGGAAGTATGGGTATTTCACAACACAAGTGAAAGTGTAGATAATACGCAACTTCAAGGGAAGTATGGGTAATTCAAAACACAAGTGAAAGTGTATAGAATATGAAAGACCAGGGGAAGTATGGGTATTTCAAAACACAAGTGAAAGTGTAGATATTACGCAACATCAAGGGAAGTATGGGTAATTCAAATTACAAGTGAAAGTGCAAAGAATATGCAACAACAGGGGAAGTATGGCAATTTCAAAACACATGTGAAAGTGAAAAGAATTCGCAACCCCAGGGGAAGTATGGGTACAGGTAATTCAAAACACAAGTGAAAGTGTAGAGAATGCGCTACACCAGGGAAAGTATGGGTAAGTCAAAACACAAGTGAAAGTGTAGAGAATAAGCAACAACAGGGGAAGTATGGGTATTTCAAAACACAAGTGAAAGTGTAGATAATACACAACTTCAAGGGAAGTATGGGTAATTCAAATTACAAGTGAAATTGCAGAGAATATGCAACAACAGGAGAAGTATGGCGATTTCAAAACACATGTGAAAGTGAAAAGAATTCGCAACCCCAGGGGAAGTATGGGTACAGGTAATTCAAAACACAAGTGAAAGTGTAGAGAATGCGCAACACCAGGGAAAGTATGGGTAATTCAAAACACAAGTGAAAGTGTAGAGAATAAGCAACAACAGGGGAAGTATGGGTATTTCAAAACACAAGTGAAAGTGTAGATAATACGCAACTTCAAGGGAAGTATGGGTAATTCAAATTACAAGTGAAAGTGCAGAGAATATGCAACAACAGGGGAAGTATGGCAATTTCAAAACACATGTGAAAGTGAAAAGAATTCGCAACCCCAGGGGAAGTATGGGTACAGGTAATTCAAAACACAAGTGAAAGTGTAGAGAATGCGCTACACCAGGGAAAGTATGGGTAAGTCAAAACACAAGTGAAAGTGTAGAGAATAAGCAACAACAGGGGAAGTATGGGTATTTCAAAACACAAGTGAAAGTGTAGATAATACGCAACTTCAAGGGAAGTATGGGTAATTCAAATTACAAGTGAAATTGCAAAGAATATGCAACAACAGGAGAAGTATGGCGATTTCAAAACACATGTGAAAGTGAAAAGAATTCGCAACCCCAGGGGAAGTATGGGTACAGGTAATTCAAAACACAAGTGAAAGTGTAGAGAATGCGCAACACCAGGGAAAGTATGGGTAATTCAAAACACAAGTGAAAGTGTAGAGAATAAGCAACAACAGGGGAAGTATGGGTATTTCAAAACACAAGTGAAAGTGTAGATAATACGCAACTTCAAGGGAAGTATGGGTAATTCAAAACACATGTGGGAGTGTAGAGAATACGCAACACCAGGGAAAGTATGGGTAATTCAAAACACAAGTGAAAGTGTAGAGAATAAGCAACAACAGGGGAAGTATGGGTATTTCAAAACACAAGTGAAAGTGTAGATAATACGCAACTTCAAGGGAAGTATGGGTAATTCAAAACACATGTGGGAGTGTAGAGAATACGCAACACCAGGGGAAGTATGGGTAATTCAAAACACAGGTGAAAGTGTAGAGAATACGCAACACCAGGGGAAGTATGGTAATTCACCACACAGTTGAAAGTGAAAAGAATACGCAACACAAGGGGAGTATTGGTAATTCAAAACACATTTTAATTGATAGAATATTCAACACCAGGGGAAGTATGGGTAATTCACCACACAGTCAGAAGTGTAGAGAATACGCAACATCAGGGGAAGTATGGGTATTTCACCACACAGTTGAAAGTGTAGAGAATACGCAACATAAGGGGAAGTATGGTTATTCAAATCACAATGAAAGTGTACAGAATATGCAACCCTTGACCTCTTCTAAAAACCAACCAATTCGAATGATACAAATCCAATGTCATCTTTGGTATCAAAAAGCAATAAAAAGGGTGTTCTTACTAGATATTTATTATTTTAGGTGGCATGACCAAGCAGAACCTGTTTCTCCAGCCATCATATCATCAACTGGATAGAAGTCCTCATCATCCACCAAGTCCAGACTCCATTGGCTCAAGCAAAGACATCTCAAGGCACCTTTGATGATCTTGAAAGATCCCCAGTTCAAACCTGTTTACTAGAGAACAAAAGAGTGACGTGACCAACAAAAGGCTAAATGATAAGGGGCCCTCATCCCGACGTCTTGAGAGATCTTGCCGAACCAAACGTTTTAGGGACCAACCACTACTTTCCAGCTCGGAATGCGCTAGTATGTATGCATCCAAAAATTGCTTCGCTCTAGCTCATCAAATTTGTAAGGCAATACACCAGTGAAACAAAACACTAGTGGTGCATCTAATTAAACTTCACTGAACAGAGAACATACCTTCCATCGCACCCAGACCAGCAGGACCAACACTTGTTCCAGGCAGCCGAGGGGTTCCACCAACAGGCACAGGTGTTTGCACAACTCTGCGAGTTTTTCAGAGGGTTTGGATGAGGCCCTAACATACATGAAAACCCTCATCAGAATGAGCTGCTCCTACACAATGAGTCAAAAAAATATTTCTGTGGTTTTACCTTGAGCTCTGAAAAATATTCTCAATATCTTTTAGAGCTAAAACCCCCAATGAAAAAGTACAAGTAAGGGAATTTTATCATTTTATTTGATAGAAATTTCCATATCTCTGCAAGATACTGAAATTTCCTTAATTTGCTCAATTACTGACAAATATTAATAACTATACCCATAAGAGAAAAAATCAACACTTTTTGAAAACACTTACAGAGATTTACCAAAACAAAAAACAAATGAGTTTTATCAGTCCTTTTTTGGATAGAAAAGTCCATATCTCTGAAAGATACTGAGATTTCCATAATTTTTGTTATTATGTTTGCCCAATTTCTGAAATAATGACTTTGCTTGCGAGAAAAATCATTATTTTATTTTAAACAATTCTTTTTCATGGTCTCATTCTTTGGTAGGAGCAACTCTTACATTTGAACTAAATAATTTACTTTAATTACACAAAGACATGTGATTCAGACAGGGTGGTTAGGGTTTTCGCTTCAATTCTCATCTACTTTTTCTGCAAATTTTTTTGAAATTTCTCTGAACAGTTTCAATCGGAGTGCTCTCGGACTGGTAAAACTGTTTCCCAAGAAGACAATCAGAGTGCCCTAATTATCTGCAAGGGAAGGTATAAATTATGTTCATCCAAAAAATCGAAAGACAAATTTGTTTTAGACTTTCTCTAAACAGTTTCAATCAGAGCAGTTTCAATCAGAGTGCTCTCTGCCTGGTAATACTGTTTCCCAAGAAGACAATCAGAGTGCCCTGATTATCTGCAAGGGAACAAGTTTCTTTGGTTTTGTGAGGAATTTTTGTTAGTTTTTCATGTATGAATTAATTGAAATCTGAATCATACATCTTTAATGCAGATAAGGGATGGATCTTGGGACAAAGGGGAATTTTTTAGTGATTCACCACCCAGGGAGAAGTGTGGATAAATCTAAACAGAAGTCAAAGTGGTTATTTCACTATACTAAGGGTAGTATGGATATTTTACCACACAAGAGTTAAAGTGTGAGTAGTTCACAACACATGTAGAAGTGTCATTTACCACAGTGTAAGGAATAGGTTGACCACCACACAAGGAAAAGTGTAAGCAATTCACCACTCAAGGGGAAGGGACATCAATCACAGAGTAAAGAATGGGTAGATCACCAGACAAGATTATTGGCACACCCCTGGGACATAGACTAATGTACAAAACTAACTTATTAAATACCTATCATATATTAAGTCACATTTACTTGGACACTGAATTTAAAAAACATGGGTAAATACTTCAGTATGGGTAGATCAGCACAAGTATGAGTAGATCACCACACACAGGCAGTATGCGTAAATCACAACATAAGTGAAGGGAAGAGAATCGCCACACCAGAGGAAGTATGGGTTACTCAAAACTCTTGTGAAATGAAGACAATACGCAACACCGGCCAGGGGAAGTATGGGTAATTCACAACACAGTTGAAAGTGTAAGGAATACGCAACACTAGAGGAAGTATGGGTATAATTCACAACACAATTGAAAGTGTAGGAAACACGACACTAGAGGAAGTATGGGTAATTGAAAGTGTAGGAAACACGACACTAGAGGAAGTATGGGTCATTCAAAACACAGGTGAAAGTGCAGAGAATACTCAAGACCAGGGGAAGTATTGGTAATTCAAAACACTGGTGAAAGTGTAAGAATACGCAACACCACAGGAAGTATGGGTAATTCACCACACAGTTGAAGGTGTAGGGAATACGCAACACTAGGTGAAGTATGGGTAATTCAAAACACAGGTGAAAGTGTAAAGAATTACCAACACCAGGGGAAGTATGGGTAATTCACCACACAGTTGAAAGTGTTAAGAACACGCAACACCAGGGGAAGTATGGATAATTCACCACACAGTTGAAAGTGTAAAGAATACGCAACACTAGAGGAAGTATGGGTATAATTCACAACACAATTGAAAGTGTAGGAAACACGACACTAGAGGAAGTATGGGTCATTCAAAACACAGGTGAAAGTGTAGAGAATACACAACAACAGGGGAAGTATGGGTAATTCAAAACACAGGTGAAAGTGTAGAGAATTTGCAACACCAGAGAAGTATCAGTAATGCGAAACACAGGTGAAAGTGTAGAGATCACGCAACACCAGGGGAAGTATGAGTAATCAAAACACAGGTGAAAGTGTAGAAAATACGCAACACCGGGGGAAGTATGGTAAATTCAAAACACAGTTGAAAGTGTAGAGAATACGCAACACATGGGTAATTCACCACATGTAAAATAGTAATGAAATGTTTACTTATCTACAAGTTTTAATTAAATACACCTTAAATGTGGAGTCAAATCTTCTTTGACACCAAATGAACCTATTTAGACACTAAAGTGTCATCTATTTCAAAAATGTATTTTGACCCCCCCCCCCCCAAAAAAAAAGGGAATTTCCAGAAACAGGCACAGCAAGATTTTGTACTGTGTATTTTCTTCTTTGAAGACACTCAAGTGTCACCTATTTCAGACATGCAACTCTGAATTTTTGCAAAACATTTGACATTTTCAGAAACAAGCACAGCAAGATTTTGTTCTGTGTTTTTTAATTTCCAACGGCTGAGAACACCAAAACCATAAAATCAGCTGACCAGCTGAAAAGTTGCATGGCTGCTAGTTGCTGATGTATGAGATGGGCGAAAACCCCCCTAAAACCCATATGGGGAAAAAGGGGGGGAAAATTCCCATGCCGGCTCCACTATATGGCAACCAAGTTTGTCAACTCCAAACATCAGCACACCTAAATTGAATGGCCTGAATGAATAGTGAGTGAAACATAACTACATACAACTAGGCCTTTGACGTATCAAATCTAAATTTTGATTTGAATGATTCACCACACAAGGAAAGTATGAATGATTCACCATGGGTATAGGTAGATCACCACACAAGGAAAGTATAAATGATTCACCATACAAGGAAAATACAGGTAGATCACTACACAAGGAAAGTATGAATGATTCACCATGGGTAAATATAGGTAGATCACCACACAAGGAAAGTATGAATGATTCACCATGGGTAATTATAGGTAGCTCACCATACATGGAAAGTATGAGTGATTCACCATGGGTAAATATAGGAAGATCACCACACAGGGAAAGTATGAATGATTCACCATGGGTAAGATCACCACACAAGGAAAGTATGAATGATTCACCATGGGTAAATATAGGTAGATCACAATACAAGGAAAGTATGTATGATTCACCATGGGTAAATATAGGTAGATCATCACAAAAGGAAAGTATGAATGATTTACCATGGGTAAATATAGGTAGATCACCACACAAGGAAAGTATGAAGGATTCACCATGGGTAAATATAGGCAGATCACCATACAAGGAAAGTATGAATGATTCACCATGGGTAAATATAGGAAGATAACCACACAAGGAAAGTATGAATGATTCACCATGGGTAAATATAGGTAGATCACCACACAAGGAAAGTATGATTGATTCACCATGGGTAAATATAGGTAGATCACCACACAAGGAAAGTATGAATGATTCACCACTCAGGATGTGCACATTTCAATCTTGCAGACAATGATGCTCTTTCAAGGAAAGCCTTCATTATCTTGGTGATATTATATTAAACCTTCAGATCCATCCCAGATACAAGTAGTTATAAATTCAAAGCTACAAACGCTAAATTACTGTTGACCAACACTGCATCTCCACTGATGATGGCCTTGAACTTGAATGGAGATCCGCCACTCTCTGTCTCGATTAGTTGATCTGTAGAGGATGAAAGACAGGAAAGAGAATTAATGTTAAACAGTTAAGAAAACCTTTAACTAGGTCAATACAACAAACATCTGAACATATTTTAGTCAAAGTATTGTACATCATTGGAATTTAGAAAAGCATATGAATTCTGTTCCAATAGTTTTCAATAAAGACGAAGCATAAGAAACTTTGTAATGAGCTGGTTAATTTCAGGGATGTGAAAAAAATGATGGGCACACGGCGCGTGAAAGCTTGCAAGCGCAAAGCCCACTTACATTAATTTATTTTTGGTTTGAAAGACCCGCAATCTAAGGTGTGCAAATAGTTTTATCTTCATATTCTTATGAACAAAAAATTAAATAAAAAAATTAACACTATGACAGTGATTTTGGCCATGCGTCTAGGCCCAATTTCACAAAGCTGTTGAGCAGAAAAAGGGTAGAATATAATGATTCATACAAACATGCCTCAAAATCGTGTTTTTTTTGTTCTTACTTTGTGAACTTAACACGATTGGCCCTTTTTTTGGTGTCCACAAATTGGTTTTCACGATGATGGGGAAAAAACGTGCAATTTTGAGGTGTATTTGTGTGGATCCTTATGTTCTACAATTAAAACATCTTTTATAACCATATGCATTTCATAACAATCACTTTCAAATGCTTGGGTTTCAACATAAAATGTAATATAATTTGTGATCGAAATAAAATCAAAGTGCACATTTTGTTTTTTTACCCATACACCGATGTGTGTTTGCACTGTATACTCAAGTACTTTCCCGAGTCCTGTGAAACGAATCACAGGCATTTATTACTCGGTTGGGATTCGAACCCACGACCTTTGCAATTCTAGAGCAGTGTCTTACCAACTAGACTACCGAGATTGCCCGGTATCTAGAGGTATTTTGAATCCTATGTTTTGGCAGCAGATATAACGATATAACATGTTTAAATTTGCATCAGGGATAAAGAATATTAACTTTGGTATTTTACCTTTTGACGTTGGTAAAGTTGTCCAAATGCTTCATCTTTCACAGATCAAGCTTATATCTCCGCTGACTGTTTGATGGTCAGCCACTATGGACAAAGATCTGACACTCTCTGTCTGAATTACTTGATCTGTAGAGGATGACAAAAAGTAATGAGAAAAAAAAATTAATATTTATTAACAATTTCTATCTTTGAGTCCAGGAATTTTGCACAGCCAAATATCTGGACTTATCATGCTATTTACACATTAAAGGCTATATGCATGGTATTTGGTCTTTAGCAGTGGGACAATTTTTTCAAGTAAAAGGGCTGGCCATTATGTGCACTCTAATAGACTTCTTATACAATAGCACATAACAAAAACTAGTGCGCATCAGCTCCTGTGGTGCTGCACAGTTTCAACACATAAAGCATGTCCAAATTGAGGCACTTTAATTGTATTAAAGCCTCTAACTTTGAATGGAACATCATGTAAAGTTTGGGTGAACGGATTATGAAGGAGCAATTGCTAGGGAGCAAGGAGCCCTGTCACAAACTGCTCTAAAACCCATCACAAGCTAATTGAGACTGATGTTATACACACACGTCTACCACGTTGAAGGTGTTTCTTCTCCCATACACCGATGTGTGTATAGCAATGTATACTCAGTAATTTCCTGAGTCCTGTGAAAACATATCACAGGCATATATTACTCGGTTGGGATTCGAACCCACGACCTTTGCAATTCTGGAGCAGTGTCTTACCAACTAGACTACCGAGATTGCCCGGTATCTAGAGTTAGTTTGAATCCTATGTTTTGGCAGCGGGTACCGCAACGATATATCAGATGTTTAAAATTGCATCAGAGATTAAGAGTATTAACTTTGGTATTTTACCCTTTGAAGTTGGCGAAGTGGTCCAAATGCTTCATTCTTCACAGATATGCTTCAGTTGACTGTTTAATGGTCAGCCAATATGAACAAAGATCTGACACTCTCTGTCTGAATTATTTGATCTGTAGAGGGTGACAAAAAGTAATGAGAAAAAAATTTACATTTTATTAACAATTTCTATCATTACGTCCAGGAATCTTGCACAGCCAACTATCTGGACTTAACATGTTATTTACACACTAAAAGCTATATGCATGATATTTGGTCATTAGCAGTGAGACAATTTTTCAAGTAAAAGGGCTGGCCATTATGTGCACTCTAATAGACTTCTTATACAATAACACATAATAAAAACTAGCGCGCATCAGCTCCCGTGGTGCTGCACAGAAGCTTCCAACAAATTGAGGCACTTTAATTGTATTAAAGCCTCTAACTTTTGAATGAAACATCATGTAAAGTTTGGGTGAACAGATTATAATTGCTAGGGAGCAAGGAGCCCTGTCACAAACTGCTCTTAAACCCATCACAAGCCAATTGAGACTGATGTAATACACACACATCTACCACTGATCTCATCGTATTGCATTTTTAAAATAATTTGATCAAGTTTTTTGCATTTTTTTATAATTTGATTCAAGGAGTATAACTTTATTAGGTGTGATCTCTGGATGCTGTGTGGAACCCAATATAAACATTTATTGTCTTTAAGTGCACACCAAACACATTTTTTAAAGATAGAAAATACCGTTTGTGCGAAACTTCTACTGAACATGAAGGTGTTTCTTCTCCTACATCAAAATGCAGTGTATGGACTGTTCAAAGCCATTTTCCAGTTTCGAGTTACCATTGTGGCAATGATAATTTCAAAGGATGACCCAAGATGCTTCAAAAAAATTCACAAAAATAAGACTGCGGGTGGACATTTTATTTTCATTACAGATGTGATGTGGTTTTGACAAACAAATGTTTTAAATCAACACCAATGTACCTGGTGGTTGCATTTTTAACAAAACGCCATTGATATTGAATGATGGGGGACAATTTACTCACGCACAGGAGCATTTCCAAACTATTGGTACTGATTGCAAACAGTAGGTCTTCACTATAGGCACTGACTCATACATTTTCTTTATCATTAACAATTTTGTATCATACCTTTGAAATTATTTTTGTCTATTTTTTTTTACCCATACACCGATGTATAGCAATGTATACTCAGTAATTTCCTGAGTCCTGTGAAAACATATCACAGGCATATATTACTCGGTTGGGATTCGAACCCACGACCTTTGCAATTCTAGAGCAGTGTCTTACCAACTAGACTACCGAGATTGCCCGGTATCTAGAGTTAGTTTGAATCCTATGTTTTGGCAGCGGGTACCGCAACGATATATCAGATGTTTAAAATTGCATCAGAGATTAAGAATATTAACTTTGGTATTTTACCCTTTGAAGTTGGTGAAGTGGTCCAAATGCTTCATCCTTCACAGATATGCTTCAGTTGACTGTTTAATGGTCAGCCAATATGAACAAAGATCTGACACTCTCTGTCTGAAATACTTGATCTGTAGAGGGTGACAAAAAGTAATGAGAAAAAAATTAACATTTTATTAACAATTTCTATCATTAAGAAAAGAAAAGTGTTTGATTTAAAAATTTGTTTTAAATCTTCTTAATCCCCAATGCAAATTTAACACTAGACATTGAGAGTTTGTGAACAAACTCTAGGTGTTCGGGTCACAGGAGTAAATTCCTGGATTCAAAAAACAAATATTACACCTAGAATTGCAATAGGTTGTTGGTTCTAATCCCACTCTGTGATTATTTTCACAGAGCTCGAGTAAGTACTGAGTATACAGTGCTGACACACATCAATCAGTGTATATGGGTAAAATCAAAATGAATATTCCTTTTCCCCGACTCAAACTTATCATTTATTAAATGGTGTTTGAAGCTTTGCATGGTGTGGAGAATAAGAGCAACTATAAATATAAATATTAATAGTAAACTTGCGGGTACCACCATGGGTTAAACTCTTTTGGAGTAGTGGCGGCTCTGAAAAGAGCCGGTTTGGTCTCGACGTTTCGAACAGTATACTCTGCTTGTCTTCAGGAGAACCGGCTTTCAGAGCCACCACTCCTCCCAAAAAATGTTTACCCATGGTTGTACCCGCAAGTTTACTATTAATATTTATAGTTGCTCTTAACATCTATTAAATCATTGCACTACCCGCTGCTAAACATTGGGCTCGAAGTGCCTCTAACCAACAGGCAATCTGGGTGGTCTAGATGGTCTGACACTTCTCTAGAATTGCAAAGGCCGTGGGTTGGAAATCGAATCCCATCCAATAGCATCCGTCAATATATCGAAAATACTCATAAACTCGATATTTTAGTGACATCAAAATCGCTGATGTCTATTTTTTTAAATTAATTTTTGATATATCAAAATGTGTTAATATTAGCAAAATTGTGATGTCGTTAGTGGACCAAGCCGTTTGTCTGTTAAGAGCGCCAGGTCATTACCACCAGTGAAGACTGGGTCCGAACACTGTTATTCCTATTAACAAATACCTTTTCAACAAAATAAACAACTAAAACTCTCTAGGCGAAACTTCCAGACATGTTCAGGGGCCATATTTAGCTTTTGATGGTTTCCAGCTCTTTCGTGCAATAATCATATTACTGAAAGTTTGAGACCAGTGACTCTTTAAAGGAGTGGTCTGATAAGCTCCCTCACTGGGGTCAAAGGAGGCAAATGATTGGACGATAGCTGTTCTTTGTGGGTAAAACGCGCGCATGAGCTGAGCGTCCATGTAGCATGTTGCTGTAAACAGGACCATATAGGCCAAATGAGTTTATACGCATGCACCTGTTACATCGAAATTGATTTATTTTCAGCATGTATGTACGCGCATGTGTGCGAAGTTGCAATGAAACGTACAAAACGAATAAGCATGCAATAGAGTGCAAAGCGCAAACTAGTTGCACACAATGTATGCTGGTTGTGGGGCCATTTATTCAATTATTTTCCAAAGCGGGTCCTTTATCATCCATTAATACATCCCCACGTGGTTAGGTTTTGACCAATCAGAGATTGGAAACTGTCAAAGGGAAAAACTTGATATTGAATTTTCGATATATCGGTTATGAAAAAAAACTGACATCGATGGACGTTAGCATCCAAGAAATATGCTGTAATGAGTATACTCCTCCAAAGGTACTCGGCACAGTCCACTTCTGGATATAAAACTGAAGTATTTTGGGTAAAAGCCAACAAGCAAGAAGTAAACAAAGTTTGCAAATTAAAAAAAGATTGCAGCTTGCGCAAATTGAAAAAAAGGGTAATTTCCAAAGATTGCGTCATCTTCAAAGATTGTGCCAATCTCTTTACAAGCAAGTCAGTTCAGGATGTGTCTATCGGAGATGTCAAATCTTTATCTTCACAAAATAATGTCATCAGAGGATAAAAATCAACAATTTCAAACTCTCCTTCCGATAGTTCCGACCACAGGGAATATGTTCAGCTTCCTCAATAAGATTAGAAATATGAGAAAATAGGCTGTAAACTTGCTTGCAATAGTACGAGACCTTTCTACCCTGGAGAACATTGTATGCAACATCAGAGGAGTCCAACCTGGGCTAGGCATAGGGCCAAGAAGCGGAGGGAGTTCTGCATTAGTTTCGCACTGTCTGCCCATCGATTGTGTATTTGATTAATAATGCCACATATTACATAACATTTCAAAAACTTTTTTCAAAAGTTGACTTTCATTTTTCTTGAATAAAAATAAAGTTTGTAAAGAAAAGTTACATAACTAGCCCAGTTCCTTGTAGTTGGAACTCAAAGATCGCATTATTTAAAATTGTTAAATTTCCTCCTTTGGTGTTAATATTTTGTGAAAAGAAAATTTAAATTAGCTAGTTCCGATCCCACGTCGTGCACTAACTTCCGTGTAAACACTTTTTTGCACTGATCACTGGCGGCCTACTATTTGCAGCCAAATCGCTGTCAACCTGCGTTAACCAAACACTAAGCAGATGGATAATAGTCAGTGAGCAATTTACACAAAGCGCAGACCTATGCGATACCGAGCATTGAAGTGTTGTGCTAAGACTTCATGAGCCGGAAGCGTTTTTTTTTTCCCTAGGACAAATGAGGCCACTTTTTACCATAAATTAGCGCATGCTAACCGTCCCAAGAAAAAAAATATACGCACGTAGGTAAGCGCCCTCTGTTGTCCGCACATGTACAGGAAGCACTGTGAAAAAGCAAGACGGCGGCAGTCGATTTTGCTGCACGCTTAGATTTTTTTTTTTTTTACAAGAAAACAACCTTGATATTTGTAACCGAAATTCAACCGGAAATTTATGAAAATTCTATTTGAGCTGGAATATTTTATGCCTCCTGGATTTTAAAATGTATATTGGAGGAGTTGAAGGCGAGTTAACGGCACCTACCCTGTTTTGACGGCGAATAGCGGCAAGACAATGCACTGTACTCAAAGCCATGCGCACTTGGGCTCACACTATCAAGTGGTACACAATGATCAACATCGCTAGTGCAGGACTATGACATTTTTCGGATATAATTTCTTCCATGGATATATTCGTTAGCTGTGAACTCGTTGAGAATATAGTGAGGGACACTGTGAATATATGAACGGAATTTCAGCTTCTCAAATCAGGTAAAAAATAAAGAAAATTGTATGTAGTCAAACTTGTGTTCGCATTGTTAAGAACCTTTATACCCAGGACGTCAGTGCAGTGGCACTGACTGACATCCTACCAGGGCTATTACATAACAAGACAAGAATAAATATTTACTACAAGGAAGGAAGAAGAGTGACATTGACAAGTGTGCGAAGTGAAAGTGACTGGGTAAATTTTAAATAGTTTTGGACAACATGGTGGTTAGTGAGTGTCGTTCCATGTCTTTTAGGTATTAAAGAACTGCAGTGGGTACAAGCTTCGGGCATGTCAACACACACACGTGTGTTTCGAAGACTGCCGCCACACTGAAGAGTGAGCCTATATACCGCCACACACTAACCGCCCCACTGAACAAAGCCAACAGTCACGCTCTAGACACTGAACAGAAAGCCAATGCAAATGTTTGCTATTTTTTTTAGCCGTTTTGAAACCTCATATTCACCTTAGTAACCATTCCAATTCATTCTACAAATAAAATTCAACTCACCTCGCTCACTTTGCAGTGTTTTCGCCAATCGATTTGGCACAAAAAATACGGATTAACTGAAGAGAAAACTTCGTCTTTTCTTGTCAGCCATTTTGTCTTCGTGCAATAGACCAATCGCCTCACCGAAAAAAATGTGCTTGTCAATGTTGCCTGATAACTTGACGTCACACGACCGGGCTCATAAATAACAAAGACAGGGGACCAGTCTAATATTAAAGGTAACGTGACTACTTTGCATATTCACGAAAACAATAGTCCAGTCAAGTATTTTATTGCGAGAAGCACCTTTTTTCCGGGATGGTCCCAAATTATAAACAAATTATTTATCCCGTAAATATGGGTTTTAAGGTTAAAATATTTACATTTGATTTGATTTGGGAAATATGTACGGGGGGAAGAAAAAGTTGTGAGTTTTACCATCCCTTATTATAGGAACCATGAACTATAAAGCTTATTGCCTATTAGTGAAAGGAAGCCACCCCCCCCCCCCCCCCCTCTTCACCGCGACCTTATAAAAATGTCAGATAAACTACCTGATATTTGATAACCAGCGCTGGCCAATTTCAAAGAGCTGCTTAACAGAGAATGTATCTTGGCTATATTCTGCTTAGCAGAATTATAGGTCTTTGATGATTGATTTTATTACCAGAGACCAATCTTCTTTGCTTGATAATGCAACAGCGCCACCTACCAATCTCGCCTGTCCAGGACATGGAGTTTATGAACAGCTGAGCCCAATTTCATAGAGCTGCTAAGCACACAAATTTGCTTAGCATGAAATTTCTTCCTTGATAAAAACAGGTTTACCAACCACATTTCCACGTGATTTTCAGGATAAGAAAATAACAACTGAATACCAGTTATAATTGCAATATGCAACCTATGGAAATTTGGTTGGTAATCCTGGTTTTATCAAGGTAGAAATTTCATGCTAAGCAATTGTTTGTGCTTAGCAGCTCTATGAAATATGGCACAGGAGACTAGTCTTAATCTGAACATGGTACATATGGTATTCTGGAAGCTAATGGTAACAATGGTAACATTTATCTGCTAAGCATAATTTGTTTTGCTTATTTTTGTGCTTAAAAGTGTCTCTTCAAAATTCAGGGACTGTCATTGTGTTAAAGGGATGCTTTTTCTGAAGCATTCAAATTTGTATGATTTTTATAATCCGGGAATTGTTAACCAAAATATAATTTTTTATCCTGACTTCACTTGCAAGTGGGTTACAAAATAATCACTTGGCAAGAAATGGGCTATGGGGGTGGGGGGGGGGACAAAGTTGAATGTTTACAGGGTGGCCAAAGAAGGTCTCAAATTCAAAAGAAACTGGACCAAATGTCATAAACCTGTGAAGGAAAAATTTCTGCAATACTTTGTTGGGCTTAACATGACCAAGTAAATTTAAATAATTATGTTTGCCATCATGATCCTATGTATTAAATAAAGTTGCCAATACATTAAAAAACAAATAATGAATGTTTTTCATTCGTGCAATGGTGCGAATATGTTCATTCGTTGAAAGCTGGAATGTTCCATTCAACTCGGCTCCGCCTCGTTGAATAGAACATTCCATCTTTCAACTCATGAACATATTCGCACCATTGCACTCATAAACATTCATTATGTGTATACTGTGAATAATTAACAGTAGTGCCCCGGTCTTCAAACGTGACAAGTAAGCCAAAAGATTTGTGTTTGTCACCCTATGCATTCAACAATGTTGCCAACACATCAAAAGTCACTGAATAATTAACAAGCTTGAGTGTCTTCTCGATTAAAGTTGTTATGTACTCTTTTATTATTTTAACAACAGATACCTCAAAATACAGACATTCAACTTATTACAATGTTGCTCTTTACTTTTCGGCAACTTTACATAGTCCCACAAGATTAACAACCAGAGATAAAACTCAGTGATGAGAACCTCTGGAAAACCTTGTGGCTGCCACCAAATTTGTAACTCTTTATGGTATGCTTTTTGATAATAACTAAAATGTGACATTTTTATAGCATACATTTTACAAACATTCAATATAAAATCTGCTGCTCTTCACTTTTCGGCAGCTATAAATAGTCCCACAGGATTAAACACTAGAGATAACACCCAATGAGCAAACAACTTGTGGCTGCCCAAAAATTGTAACTCTTTATGGTTTGCTTTTTGATATCAACCAAAATTGGCTAATATTTTTAAAATAATTATACTAGCTGTGTTCTAAACTGAAGTTGCAAGCTAGAATGATCCATGGGCATATAGACCTTCTTCTGGTAGCAATTTTCCAAAGACCATCTTTTGTCCCTCCCCAAACCCTTTGGAATGCTTTTTGATCAGACACATTTTTGCATGCTATACAAATGCAACACAGGCAAATAATACAATTATTTTTAAGTAAACACAACAAAGTATTAATAAAAGAGAAATGAAAGCAACGTTTTCATGTAAATTGAGTTCTGTCTCAAAATGAGATTTTCTGAGCAAAAACCTCTGGAAAACCTTGAGGTTGCCAGAAAATTGTAACTCTTTGTGTTTGCTTTTTGATAGCACCCAAAATTGTCTGATATTTTTCAAATAATTATATTAGCTGTGTTCTAAACTGAAGTTGCAAGCTAGAATGATCCATGGGCATATAGACCTTCTTCTTGTAGCAATTTTCCAAAGACCATCTTTTGTCCCTCCCCAAACCCTTTGGAATGCTTTTTGATCAGACACATTTTTGCATGCTATACAAATGCAACACAGGCAAATAATACAATTATTATTAAGTAAACACAACAAAGTATTCATAAAAGAGAAATTAAAGAAAAGTTTTCATGTAAATTGAGTTCTGTCACAAAATGAGATTTGCTGAGCAAAAACCTCTGAAAAACCTTGAGGTTGCCAGAAAATTGTAACTCTTTGTGGTTTGCTTTTTGATAGCAACCAAAATTGTCTGATATTTTTCAAATAATTATATTAGCTGTGTTCTAAACTGAAGTTGCAAGCTAGAATGACCCATATGGGCATATAGACATTCTTCTTGTAGCAATTTTCCAAATACCATTTTTTGTCCCTCCCCAAACCCTTTGGAATGCTTTTTGATCAGACACATTTTGCATGCTATACAAATGCAACACAGGCAAATAATACAATTATTATTAAGTAAACACAACAAAGTATTCATAAAAGAGAAATTAAAGCAAAGTTTTCATGTAAATTGAGTTCTGTCACAAAATGAGATTTGCTGAGCAAAAACCTCTGAAAAACCTTGAGGTTGCCAGAAAATTGTAACTCTTTGTGGTTTGCTTTTTGATAGCAACCAAAATTGTCTGATATTTTTCAAATAATTATATTAGCTGTGTTCTAACTGAAGTTGCAAGCTAGAATGACCCATATGGGCATATAGACCTTCTTCTTGTAGCAATTTTCCAAATACCATTTTTTGTCCCTCCCCAAACCCTTTGGAATGCTTTTTGATCAGACACATTTTGCCTGCTATACAAATGCAACGCAGGCAAATAATACAATTACTTTTAAGTAAACACAACAAGGTATTAATAACAGAGAAATGAAAGCAAAGTTTTCATGTAAATTTAGTTCTTTCACAAAATGAGATTTGCTGAGCAAAAACCTCTGGAAAACCTTGAGGTTGCCAGAAAATTACAACTCTTTGGGGTTTGCCTTTTGATAGCAACAAAAATTGTCTGATATTTTTCAAATAAGTATAATTATTAGCTGTGCATGTTCTAAACTGAAGTTGCAAGCTAGAATGACCCATATGGGCCCATAGACCTTCTTCTGGTAGCAATTTTCCAAATACCATCTTTTGTCCCTCCCCAAACCCTTTGGAATGCTTTTTGATCAGACACATTTTGCATGCTATACAAATGCAACACAGACAAATAATACAACTACTATTAAGTCGACACAACAAAGTATTCATAAAAGAGAAATGAAAGCAAAGTTTTCCTGTTAATGGGAGACTTTCTGGGACGATAGAGGGCAGCATACTTACCGGGTAAATCCATTGTTCTCAGAATTATGCGCATGTTCAGAACTATGTAAACAATGGAAATTTACCCGGTATGTCTGCTGCCACCTAGCGTTGGAAAGTCTCCTATTGAGTTCTGTCACAAAATGAGATTTGCTGACCTATAATGTCGATGATCAACACAGTGTGCAGTCTTGTGGGTTTTTCCCAGTTAATTTATGACAATACTTTGCATGTCATTGGGATAACATTGGAAAGATATTGTCAAAAACTGTTTTATAAAAAGAGAAGTTTAATCTCATTTTGATTTGAGCTCATATAAAAGGAATGTTCATTAGTTTTAGAGAACAATAATCATCTATTATAAACCTCATAAATATATTTCTGAATCTGATTGGTTAAAAGTGGAGTCATTGAAATAGCTGGGCCTCCGGATTCTATCAAGATGACATTATAATTAACTGTGCCTGGGGCACAGCAATCGACTGCGCCCGCCCTGAAAATAATTAAACACCCCAGCCGCAACACACATGTATTAAAAGTCAAGGCCTATGCTGTGGGCCTTGTTAGTTCAGGAAATCATTTAACTAATCAGATTCCAAGAATTTATATTATTTGGTTTATAAAAGAAATATTCACTGCTAAATATTCTGGGCACAGTTAAAATTATAGGCCCTCGTTGATGTTAACACCATGGTTTTGACATCATCGAGGGCCTATAAATTTAATAAATATAAATGTACCCCTCATGCTTTGTAACTGAGCCAACAGTCTTCCTCCAGTGGTGTAACCTGTACCCAATTGCATAGAGGTGCTTAATCACATAAACTAGCTTAGCAAAAAGATTATGCTACAAGAATAAGGTTTTAAGGCAAAACTACCATGTCGCATGTATAACTTTGGACTGGTATCCCGCTCGTTGCTGCTAAGCAGACAATTTTAAGCACCTCTATGAAAGTGGGCCAAGGGGGTGTTCAGAAACCTTGCCCCCCCCCCCCCGCCCCTAAAAAAAAATGGATTGAAAGCACTAAACTGAATTTGATAGCCCCCCCCCCCCCCCCCAAATATGAAATTTTCCTTGCTTACCCCCTTTCCAAATAAAAATGTCTGGCTACACCGCTCATTGTATATAAAGACCTGTGATCATACCCATACTCTTTTCTGACTCATTTTAAAGATTGTTGAACCATATCTTCATCTAGGATAATGGTTTGCAAATTTATCACTTGGCTAATAAAAGGTGCATTCGCTGAATTTGGTTATGATCACAAAACAAAGGGAACATGGCCATATTCCAAAAAGGGTCTGTAGTCTAAATTGGTTCAAATAGTTTCAAAAATAGTCACAATGACATGGCAGTAGAAGTTTCCAGAAAACAGATGACAAAAATGCATACAATCACTACACACAAATCACTGTCCAGTTTACGCTCACGAACACACACAATCACCATCCAGTTCTACTTAAATCCAATGCCAACAGTTTCCAGTCACAACTACTGCCATGTTAAAACAACTATGTCTTAGATCATTGGATTATGTCAATTCACACTCCAGTTAGTTGCTGCAAGCTTGAAAAACGCTGTCAACTTTAAATCTATGTACGAGATAATGAGTTGGACATAAAGTATCATGATGTACAATAGTCGTACGTAAATAATAAGTCTCACATACGATTTAATATTAAGTCATACATATCAAATAAGACAAATGTATGAAAATTAATCATATGTATGAGACAATAAAGTATACGTACGAAGTGGTCAGTTGTACATGATACATGAAAAAATAGTACACAAGACCTTGTGTACATATAGTAGTTACAAAAGGTAATAACTCATGTGTACGAGAAGTGACCCGTACACAGTACATGAGTTATCATTAATAATGTGTAATACCAATAGTTAGACTGCATATAGCAGCTAACTAGAGAGTCATACGCCTGAGCAGTGATTCAGGCGTATAAAACAATGAAAAACTAACCATCTCGTACTGTGATTTCAGAAAAACTAATTTTTTTCAAGTTTGCAGCATCTTTTTTTTGGATAGAATTTCCTTTGCTTGTTGTCTTAATACAGTCCCAAATGGCCAAATTCACCTTTTGAAATAGTCTCTTTTGGTTGTAGTAAAACTACCATTAGATCTGTTATCTTTTCTTAACTGTTCTTATCTAAAACCAATTCTTGGATTAAAGGAGAGAGTGATATAGACTACAGGTCTTTGATCTCAAAATACCCTCTGAGGGAGCAAATGTTTTACATTATTGGTTTAAATCAAAGTGCACCCCCCCCCACCCAACACCACTGGACAGAAGGCTTTTTGACTCAGTTGGTATTAATTAAAGGAACACGTTGCCTTGGATCGGTCGAGTTGGTCTTTGTAAGCGTATGTAACCGTTTGTTATAGATTGCATATAGTTAGAAAGATATTCTAAAAGTAGAATATAATGATCCACACAAGAATCTTTCGAAATTGCGTGGTTTTCCTTTTACCTTGTCGACAAACACGGTCGGCCATTTATACGAGTCAAATTTTTGACTCCCATAAATGGCCGACCATGTTAGTTCGCAAAGTAAAAGTAAAACCACGCAATTTCGAGGCAAATATGTGTGGATCATTGTAATCTACTTTTTAAACATCTTTCTAACCATATGCATTTTATAACAAACGGTTACAAACGCTATTCAAAGACCAACTCGACCAATCCAAGGCAACGTGTTCCTTTAATAGTTATTAGTTATAGTTGTACTTCTTTACAAAGCTTAGACCAACGTATGATTTTCCTATAATAGTTTATAGGCACTGGACATGTTTGGTAATTGTCAAACATCAGCATTCTCACTTGATGTATCAAAATATAGGTATAAATTTATAAATCTGTGAAAATGTTGGTACATTTGGTCAACTGCAAGAAAATAAACACCCTTGTTGCACGAAATTTGTGCTCTTTTAGAACCTTGAGAAAGAAGGCAGGCCTGAAGTCTTTCTCCGATTCAAATATTTTAGAGAGAAATTAACTTTTTTTTTAAATTTGTACCCACAGAGAGTCGTTTTTCACAATGTTGTATCACCGGCTCTCCCATGCTCGTTTCGAGTAAGTTTATTATGCTAATTAATATTGTGAGTAATTACCAAACATGTCCACTGCCTTTAACTGCATATTAAAGGGACACGTTGCCTTGGATCAGGCGCTTTTGCCTGTAAAAAGTGCTTAAAACATTTGTTATGAGATAAAAATGGTTGGAAAGATGTTCTAAGAAGTATGCCTGTGTGGTTTCCTGTTTGCTTCATGAACTAAACACGGTCCGCCATTTTGTGGAGTCAAAACATTTGTACTACAAATTGGTGGACCATGTTATAGTTCACAAAGTAGAACCACACAATTGCATGGCGAATTTGTGTAAATCAATGATTTGTAAACCAAAACGCTCAATCGAGGGTAACGTGTCTCTATAAACTTTTTCCCCAAGGGTCTTTTCTGCCTTTCTTATGCAGTTACCATAGGGAAACAAAACACCAGAAATGCACTTTTTTGATCGGACAATTTTGAAAATTTGTTGAAATATTTGTGTTTGTTACTTTTGCAACTGCATTTTGAATGGCAGAAAAAACCTAAAGGAGGCAAGTACTAGATTCAATATCACCAGGGCCCAATTTCATAGAGCTGTCTAACGGCCAACTTTGTGCTTACTGTGCAAGTTTCCATTTCATAGCGCTGCTATTAAACTGTAAGCACACAAAAAGTTACGCAAACCTTTTGGTGCTTACCTTTTGGTGCAAAAAGTTACGCAAACCTTTTGGTGTGAAAATGAATGACGTAAACAATACAAAGAAAAGGTGAATGCGCAAGATGGCTGCCTAATGCCACAATAAGCATGAAAAGTTGTTGCCATTAAGCAGTGCTATGAAATTGGGTCCAGGTTTGTCCTGAAGCAGTGGAAAGCAACTGAGAAGATCGAGACGGCACTCTGTTCATCTTGTGGTAGATGATCTTGAAACTAGGAGTCTCTGTGAAAGAAATGGAGGAATAAGACAAGTGAACTTTGAGCCTGATTAACAAACAGTGACATTTAAAGAAATTGCAATAAATAACCCCAGAAAGACTAAAGACTAGAATTTTGTTTTAAAAGGAAACAACCCAACACAGCAGTATGCAAAACTTTTGAAAAAGGTGAAACAACAAGTTAAAGTGAAGGTTAAATTGTAAAAAACAAATGTTTCCTTTTTGAAAAACCAAAAACCCCCAACTAATTAAAATTAAGGGTTAGGCGATCAAGCGAAATGAGTCTTTTTTAGACCCGAGTAATTAATCAATTTTTTTGTACGTTTTAAAATAGCATGGTCAATGCTTTAATACTGTTAAATCCCATGTTGATTCCACTTTTGGTTCGAAAGTTGTGAAAGTAGAAACACCCAAGTATGCGAAAGAATATTTTCTTTCAATGCTAATTTGAACCCCTTTTTGATGTTATTTATCAGAAGGAAGTTGCCCAAAATAAAATAAGACATTTTGAGATTTAAGTACAAACAAACAACTTTTTGAAAATTGTACCCTTATATTGGCCTGTTTTGACTTGTTTCTCCTCCATACTGATATTTCTGACAAATGAAACCATTTAGCGTGATAGCATCACATGGTGCGTTCGATTAGCATTGCCGGGTTGGCCGTGCGGTGCTCATTCGGATGAGCCCCTGACAAGAGCTAAAACGAATGATCACTCGCCATCTCGTGGTGACGTCATGCACATCGGGCCAGCCCCAAGTTACCCGTTCCACAAGCAGGGCACTTAGGGCTGACCCGAGTGAGCTCCTGGAATGACGTCAAAGCTATTCAAACGTAACAGGGCAGATCAGGGTCAACCTAAAGAAGCTAATCAAACGCACCCACTGTTATCTTTAGTTTTACCTTTATAGATCAAAGTACGGATAAATCATGTATCACAAGAATGAAGAGTCATCAACATCAGGGTCTCAGAGCACCACCTCCTTAGAAAAATGAAATCATCCCAGTGCCTTTATGCATCTTGTATCAAACTCCTGTGAACAAATTGGGGTACTTTTTAAATTGTTAACCAGGGGCGGATCCAGGATTTTTCAAACATGCGCGAATCAGGGATTTGTTTAAGAATAAAAGCACGTGCCAGGCATGTGCAGGGTCAAATTTTATGGCTCTGCTTACTGTCAGCAAAGAATTAGCCCTTATGGTAGCTTACTTCGAGCATATTTTGCATATTAGCAAGGTATTTATGCCTGTGCATAATCCACACTGGCATTCAGCTAAGTACGAAAATTCGGTGCTTGCACAGTAGTATGCAGTACCACAATTAAACAAAAATTTTCAATTAAGATGCACTGCCGACTTCAAAATGTTAATTTACAATGAAGGTTAACCCAGGGGAAAAAAGTGGGGAGGGGGGAAACAATCCTTCCCCCCCCCCACCCCTCTCTCTCTCCTTTATTTCCGACAAAAACAAGGGGGGGTCCGCACCTGAATTCAAAAGAAGAGGATGTTCCAGGGCAAACAAAAGAAGAAGAAAAAACACGTGTTTCAATAAAGAATTTTACCTTCAAGGATCACAGCAGTAAACCTACATCCCACACATGGTAGACTGATCAAAAGCACCAACTGCTTGGGTGAATGGCATCATCTCAGTTACTGGTCCTGAACGCTCCACATGTCACCAAGTTACTGTGAAATAAATGAGGATTTGGTTTCATTACAAAACAAAGCATTTCAAAGAAACAGGACACGTTTGGTAATTGTCAAAGACCAGTAATCTCACTTGGTGTATACCAACATACACATAAAATAACAAAACTGTGAACATTTAGGCTCAAGTGGTCCTTGAAGTCGAAGAGAATAATGAAAGAAAAAACATCCTCTTTGCACAAATTTGTGTGCTTTCAGATGCACAATTAAAGGCTTCAGCTGAAGTCTATTATTATTTGAGTGAGAAATTACCTTTCTCTGAAAATCTATGCAACTTCAGAGGGACTCATTTCCTCACAATGTTTTGAACTATCAAACGCTCTCCATTGCTCGTTACTAAGTAAAAAATTTTGCCAACATCAAACATTACACCGAAAGAGTGCCACTTCATCGGGTAAGTTAAATCATCTGAGCGACAGGTTCTCAAAGCTTCTCATGCCAAAGTGCTAATAATGAGGTATTGGTTTACTTACAGGAACTCGTGCCTTGGATAGGATGAGTTGGTCTATAAAAAGCTTTTGGAACCGTTTGTTATGAAATGCATATGGTTAGAAAGATGTTTTAAAAGTAGAATACAATGATCCACACAAATTTGCCTCTTAATTTGCGTTTTCCTTTTACTTTGCGAACTAGCATGGTCAGCCATTTATGGTTGTAAAAAAAAAAAAAAAATCTTCAATTTTACCTTCTGCAGCTAAATAGTACATCCTTCATGGAAGGCAGGTGTCACAAGAAGCCAAACTCATTAACATCAGGTTGCATAGAGCACCACCTACTTACATCATCCAACCTACAAAAAAGCTCAAAATTACCAAACTGCTGTGAAAAAAAGGGAAATTGTTGTTTCATTAAACTACTCAAAATAATTGTAAGCATAAAAAAATTGTAACAAGCAATGGAGAGCTGTTGACAGTAATTGATACCCAAGTTACTGAAGGAGTAATTGGCCAGTAGGTCTTACATCTTGAAGTGAAGAAGATTTCAGTTGAAAAAAAAAGAAAAACGTCCACAATAAATGTTGGTTGAAGAAAAGTCTGCCAAGTGAACTGTCATCTGGAGTTTGAAGAATGAAGAACTCCAGACGAAAGATAGTGACGACAAAGCGTTAATGACAATCTTGGAGGTTAATGGTGAAGAAAGGCCCATGATGGAGGAGAACTGACATCTTCTTCTAGGTCCAAACCAGACACTGACAGATGTTGAGCCAGCTTAATTAGCCTGGGGTGTAGTTTATTGTCATATTCCAGGACAACATAGTTCCATCAGGGGGGGGGGGGGTAACTTAATGGTGTGTTTGTATGTAGAATGTAGACTTGAATTGAAGGAGAACATTTGCATTCTTTTTTTTCAAGTTTCCATTTTGAGCAACAGAGGTACTCTTGTAATCAGTGCTACAGGTATGCACCAAAGAGTTTAAACTTTTTGAAACAGAAACATGAAAAGAAAAAAACGAAGAAGAACGAGTTCTTGAAGAAGATTAGTCCCAAATTGATACCCTAGTTACTGAAGGAGAAATTGGCCAGTAGGTCTTACATCTTGAAGAGAAAAAGACTTGTATTGAACAAGAAGAGAAAAACGTCCACAATAAATGTTGTTTGCTGAGAAATCTCCCATGTGAACCGTGATCTGGAGATTAAAGAATGAAGGACTCGAGACGAAAGATACTGATGACAAAGCGTTAATGACAATCTTGGAGGTTAAAGGTGAAGAAAGTCCCATGATGGAGGAGAACTGACATCTTCTTCTAGCTCCAAACCAGGCACTGACAGATGTTGAGCCAGCTTAATTAGCCTGGGGTGTAGTTTATTGTCATACTCCAGGACAACATAGTTCCATCAGGGGGGGGGGTAACTTAATGGTGTGTTTGCATGTAGAATGTAGACTTGAATTGAAGGAGAACATTTGCATTCTTTTTTTTCAAGTTTCCATTTTGAGCAAAAGAGGTACTCTTGTACTCAGTGCTACAGGTATGCACCAAAGAGTTTAAACTTTTTGAAACAGAAACATGAAAAGAAAAAAACGAAGAAGAACAAGTTCTTGAAGAAGATTAGTCCCAAATTGATACCCTAGTTACTGAAGGAGAAATTGGCCAGTAGGCCTTACATCTTGAAGTGAAGAAGATTTCAATTGAACAAGAAGAGAAAAACGTCCACAATAAATGTTGTTTGAAGAGAAATCTCCCATGTGAACGGTGATCTTGAGATTGAAGAATGAAGAACTCGAGACGAAAGATACTGACGACAAAGCGTTAATGACAATCTTGGAGGTTTAAGGTGAAGAAAGTCCCATAATGGAGGAGAACTGACATCTTCTTCTAGGTCCAAACCAGGCACTGACAGATGTTGAGCCAGCTTAATTAGCCTGGGGTGTAGTTTATTGTCATACTCCAGGACAACATAGTTCCATCAGGGGGGGGGGGGGTAACTTAATGGTGTGTTTGCATGTAGAATGTAGACTTGAATTGAAGGAGAACATTTGCATTCTTTTTTTTCAAGTTTCCATTTTGAGCAACAGAGGTACTCTTGTAATCAGTGCTACAGGTATGCACCAAAGAGTTTAAACTTTTTGAAACAGAAACATGAAAAGAAAAAAACGAAGAAGAACGAGTTCTTGAAGAAGATTAGTCCCAAATTGATACCCTAGTTACTGAAGGAGAAATTGGCCAGTAGGTCTTACATCTTGAAGTGAAGAAGATTTCAATTGAACAAGAAGAGAAAAACGTCCACAATAAATGTTGTTTGAAGAGAAATCTCCCATGTGAACGGTGATCTGGAGATTGAAGAATGAAGAACTCGAGACGAAAGATACTGACGACAAAGCGTTAATGACAATCTTGGAGGTTTAAGGTGAAGAAAGTCCCATAATGGAGGAGAACTGACATCTTCTTCTAGGTCCAAACCAGGCACTGACAGATGTTGAGCCAGCTTAATTAGCCTGGGGTGTAGTTTATTGTCATACTCCAGGACAACATAGTTCCATCGGGGAGGGGGGGGGGGTAACTAAATGGTGTGTCTGTATGTAGAATGTAGACTTGAATTGAAGGAGAACATTTGCATTCTTTTTTTTCAAGTTTCCATTTTGAGCAACAGAGGTACTCTTGTAATCAGTGCTACAGGTATGCACCAAAGAGTTTAAACTTTTTGAAACAGAAACATGAAAAAAAAAAAAACGAAGAAGAACGAGTTCTTGAAGAAGATTAGTCCCAAATTGATACCCTAGTTACTGAAGGAGAAATTCGCCAGTAGGTCTTACATCTTGAAGTGAAGAGGGGAGGGGGGGTAACTCAACGGTGTGTCTGTAGGTAGAATATGTAGACGTGCATTGAAGGAGAACATTTGCATGAAGAACTCAAGATGAAAGATACTGACGACAAAGCGTTAATGACAATCTTGGAGGTTAAAGGTGAAGAAAGGCCCATGATGGAGGAGAACTGACATCTTCTTCTAGGTCCAAACCAGGCACTGACAGAGGTTGAGCCAGCTTAATTAGCCTGGGGTGTAGTTTATTGTCATACTCCAGGACAACATAGTTCCATCAGGGGTGGGGGGGGTAACTTAATGGTGTGTTTGCATGTAGAATGTAGACTTGAATTGAAGGAGAACATTTGCATTCTTTTTTTTTCAAGTTTCCATTTTGAGCAAAAGAGGTACTCTTGTAATCAGTGCTACAGGTATGCACCAAAGAGTTTAAACTTTTTGAAACAGAAACATGAAAAGAAACAAATGAAGAAGAACGAGTTCTTGAAGAAGATTAGTCCCAAATTGATACCCTAGTTACTGAAGGAGAAATTGGCCAGTAGGTCTTACATCTTGAAGTGAAGAAGATTTCAATTGAACAAGAAGAGAAAAACGTCCACAATAAATGTTGTTTGAAGAGAAATCTCCCATGTGAACGGTGATCTGGAGATTGAAGAATAAAGAACTCCAGACGAAAGATACTGACGACAATGCGTTAATGACAATCTTGGAGGTTTAAGGTGAAGAAAGTCCCATGATGGAGGAGAACTGAAATCATCTTCTAGGTCCAAACCAGGCACTGACAGATGTTGAGCCAGCTTAATTAGCCTGGGGTGTAGTTTATTGTCATACTCCAGGACAACATAGTTCCATCAAGGGGGGGGGGAGGGGTAACTTAATGGTGTGTTTGTATGTAGAATGTAGACTTGAATTGAAGGAGAACATTTGCATTCTTTTTTTTCAAGTTTCCATTTTGAGCAACAGAGGTACTCTTGTACTCAGTGCTACAGGTATGCACCAAAGAGTTTAAACTTTTTGAAACAGAAACATGAAAAGAAAAAAACGAAGAAGAACAAGTTCTTGAAGAAGATTAGTCCCAAATTGATACCCTAGTTACTGAAGGAGAAATTGGCCAGTAGGTCTTACATCTTGAAGTGAAGAAGATTTCAATTGAACAAGAAGAGAAAAACGTCCACAATAAATGTTGTTTGAAGAGAAATCTCCCATGTGAACGGTGATCTGGAGATTGAAGAATGAAGAACTCGAGACGAAAGATACTGACGACAAAGCGTTAATGACAATCTTGGAGGTTTAAGGTGAAGAAAGTCCCATAATGGAGGAGAACTGACATCTTCTTCTAGGTCCAAACCAGGCACTGACAGATGTTGAGCCAGCTTAATTAGCCTGGGGTGTAGTTTATTGTCATACTCCAGGACAACATAGTTCCATCAGGGGAGGGGGGGGGGGTAACTAAATGGTGTGTCTGTATGTAGAATGTAGACTTGAATTGAAGGAGAACATTTGCATTCTTTTTTTTCAAGTTTCCATTTTGAGCAACAGAGGTACTCTTGTAATCAGTGCTACAGGTATGCACCAAAGAGTTTAAACTTTTTGAAACAGAAACATGAAAAGAAAAAAAACGAAGAAGAACGAGTTCTTGAAGAAGATTAGTCCCAAATTGATACCCTAGTTACTGAAGGAGAAATTCGCCAGTAGGTCTTACATCTTGAAGTGAAGAGGGGAGGGGGGGTAACTCAACGGTGTGTCTGTAGGTAGAATATGTAGACGTGCATTGAAGGAGAACATTTGCATGAAGAACTCAAGATGAAAGATACTGACGACAAAGCGTTAATGACAATCTTGGAGGTTAAAGGTGAAGAAAGGCCCATGATGGAGGAGAACTGACATCTTCTTCTAGGTCCAAACCAGGCACTGACAGAGGTTGAGCCAGCTTAATTAGCCTGGGGTGTAGTTTATTGTCATACTCCAGGACAACATAGTTCCATCAGGGGGGGGGGGGGGTAACTTAATGGTGTGTTTGCATGTAGAATGTAGACTTGAATTGAAGGAGAACATTTGCATTCTTTTTTTTTCAAGTTTCCATTTTGAGCAAAAGAGGTACTCTTGTAATCAGTGCTACAGGTATGCACCAAAGAGTTTAAACTTTTTGAAACAGAAACATGAAAAGAAACAAATGAAGAAGAACGAGTTCTTGAAGAAGATTAGTCCCAAATTGATACCCTAGTTACTGAAGGAGAAATTGGCCAGTAGGTCTTACATCTTGAAGTGAAGAAGATTTCAATTGAACAAGAAGAGAAAAACGTCCACAATAAATGTTGTTTGAAGAGAAATCTCCCATGTGAACGGTGATCTGGAGATTGAAGAATGAAGAACTCGAGACGAAAGATACTGACGACAAAGCGTTAATGACAATCTTGGAGGTTTAAGGTGAAGAAAGTCCCATGATGGAGGAGAACTGACATCATCTTCTAGGTCCAAACCAGGCACTGACAGATGTTGAGCCAGCTTAATTAGCCTGGGGTGTAGTTTATTGTCATACTCCAGGACAACATAGTTCCATCAAGGGGGGGGGAGGGGTAACTTAATGGTGTGTTTGTATGTAGAATGTAGACTTGAATTGAAGGAGAACATTTGCATTCTTTTTTTTCAAGTTTCCATTTTGAGCAACAGAGGTACTCTTGTAATCAGTGCTACAGGTATGCACCAAAGAGTTTAAACTTTTTGAAACAGAAACATGAAAAGAAAAAAAAACGAAGAAGAACGAGTTCTTGAAGAAGATTAGTCCCAAATTGATACCCTAGTTACTGAAGGAGAAATTCGCCAGTAGGTCTTACATCTTGAAGTGAAGAGGGGAGGGGGGGTAACTCAACGGTGTGTCTGTAGGTAGAATATGTAGACGTGCATTGAAGGAGAACATTTGCATGAAGAACTCAAGAGGAAAGATACTGACGAAAAAGCGTTAATGACAATCTAGGAGGTTAAAGGTGAAGAAAGGCCCATGATGGAGGAGAACTGACATCATCTTCTAGGTCCAAACCAGGCACTGACAGATGTTGAGCCAGCTTAATTAGCCTGGGGTGTAGTTTATTGTCATACTCCAGGACAACATAGTTCCATCAAGGGGGGGGGGGGGGGTAACTTAATGGTGTGTTTGTATGTAGAATGTAGACTTGAATTGAAGGAGAACATTTGCATTCTTTTTTTTCAAGTTTCCATTTTGAGCAACAGGGGTACTCTTGTAATCAGTGCTACAGGTATGCACCAAAGAGTTTAAACTTTTTGAAACAGAAACATGAAAAGAAAAAAAACGAAGAAGAACGAGTTCTTGAAGAAGATTAGTCCCAAATTGATACCCTAGTTACTGAAGGAGAAATTCGCCAGTAGGTCTTACATCTTGAAGTGAAGAGGGGAGGGGGGGTAACTCAACGGTGTGTCTGTAGGTAGAATATGTAGACGTGCATTGAAGGAGAACATTTGCATGAAGAACTCAAGATGAAAGATACTGACGACAAAGCGTTAATGACAATCTTGGAGGTTAAAGGTGAAGAAAGGCCCATGATGGAGGAGAACTGACATCTTCTTCTAGGTCCAAACCAGGCACTGACAGAGGTTGAGCCAGCTTAATTAGCCTGGGGTGTAGTTTATTGTCATACTCCAGGACAACATAGTTCCATCAGGGGGGGGGGTAACTTAATGGTGTGTTTGCATGTAGAATGTAGACTTGAATTGAAGGAGAACATTTGCATTCTTTTTTTTCAAGTTTCCATTTTGAGCAAAAGAGGTACTCTTGTAATCAGTGCTACAGGTATGCACCAAAGAGTTTAAACTTTTTGAAACAGAAACATGAAAAGAAAAAAACGAAGAAGAACGAGTTCTTGAAGAAGATTAGTCCCAAATTGATACCCTAGTTACTGAAGGAGAAATTGGCCAGTAGGTCTTACATCTTGAAGTGAAGAAGATTTCAATTGAACAAGAAGAGAAAAACGTCCACAATAAATGTTGTTTGAAGAGAAATCTCCCATGTGAACGGTGATCTGGAGATTGAAGAATGAAGAACTCGAGACGAAAGATACTGACGACAAAGCGTTAATGACAATCTTGGAGGTTTAAGGTGAAGAAAGTCCCATGATGGAGGAGAACTGACATCATCTTCTAGGTCCAAACCAGGCACTGACAGAGGTTGAGCCAGCTTAATTAGCCTGGGGTGTAGTTTATTGTCATACTCCAGGACAACATAGTTCCATCAAGGGGGGGGGGGGGGGTAACTTAATGGTGTGTTTGTATGTAGAATGTAGACTTGAATTGAAGGAGAACATTTGCATTCTTTTTTTTCAAGTTTCCATTTTGAGCAACAGAGGTACTCTTGTAATCAGTGCTACAGGTATGCACCAAAGAGTTTAAACTTTTTGAAACAGAAACATGAAAAGAAAAAAAATGAAGAAGAACGAGTTCTTGAAGAAGATTAGTCCCAAATTGATACCCTAGTTACTGAACGAGAAATTCGCCAGTAGGTCTTACATCTTGAAGTGAAGAGGGGAGGGGGGGTAACTCAACGGTGTGTCTGTAGGTAGAATATGTAGACTTGCATTGAAGGAGAACATTTGCATGAAGATCTCAAGATGAAAGATACTGACGACAAAGCGTTAATGACAATCTTGGAGGTTAAAGGTGAAGAAAGGCCCATGATGGAGGAGAACTGACATCTTCTTCTAGGTCCAAACCAGGCACTGACAGAGGTTGAGCCAGCTTAATTAGCCTGGGGTGTAGTTTATTGTCATACTCCAGGACAACATAGTTCCATCAAGGGGGGGGGGGGTAACTTAATGGTGTGTTTGTATGTAGAATGTAGACTTGAATTGAAGGAGAACATTTGCATTCTTTTTTTTCAAGTTTCCATTTTGAGCAACAGAGGTACTCTTGTAATCAGTGCTACAGGTATGCACCAAAGAGTTTAAACTTTTTGAAACAGAAACATGAAAAGAAAAAAAAAGAAGAAGAACGAGTTCTTGAAGAAGATTAGTCCCAAATTGATACCCTAGTTACTGAAGGAGAAATTCGCCAGTAGGTCTTACATCTTGAAGTGAAGAGGGGAGGGGGGTAACTCAACGGTGTGTCTGTAGGTAGAATATGTAGACGTGCATTGAAGGAGAACATTTGCATGAAGATCTCAAGATGAAAGATACTGACGACAAAGCGTTAATGACAATCTTGGAGGTTAAAGGTGAAGAAAGGCCCATGATGGAGGAGAACTGACATCTTCTTCTAGGTCCAAACCAGGCACTGACAGATGTTGAGCCAGCTTAATTAGCCTGGGGTGTAGTTTATTGTCATACTCCAGGACAACATAGTTCCATCGGGGGGGGGGGGGGGTAACTTAATGGTGTGTTTGCATGTAGAATGTAGACTTGAATTGAAGGAGAACATTTGCATTTTTTTTTTCAAGTTTCCATTTTGAACAAAAGAGGTACTCTTGTAATCAGTGCTACAGGTATGCACCAAAGAGTTTAAACTTTTTGAAACAGAAACATGAAAAGAAAAAAACCGAAGAAGAACGAGTTCTTGAAGAAGATTAGTCCCAAATTGATACCCTAGTTACTGAAGGAGAAATTCGCCAGTAGGTCTTACATCTTGAAGTGAAGAGGGGAGGGGGGGGGGGGGGGTAACTCAACGGTGTGTCTGTAGGTAGAATATGTAGACGTGCATTGAAGGAGAACATTTGCATGAAGAACTCAAGATGAAAGATACTGACGACAAAGCGTTAATGACAATCTTGGAGGTTAAAGGTGAAGAAAGGCCCATGATGGAGGAGAACTGACATCTTCTTCTAGGTCCAAACCAGGCACTGACAGAGGTTGAGCCAGCTTAATTAGCCTGGGGTGTAGTTTATTGTCATACTCCAGGACAACATAGTTCCATCGGGGGGGGGGGGGGGCGGTAACTTAATGGTGTGTTTGCATGTAGAATGTAGACTTGAATTGAAGGAGAACATTTGCATTCTTTTTTTTTCAAGTTTCCATTTTGAGCAAAAGAGGTACTCTTGTAATCAGTGCTACAGGTATGCACCAAAGAGTTTAAACTTTTTGAAACAGAAACATGAAAAGAAAAAAACGAAGAAGAACAAGTTCTTGAAGAAGATTAGTCCCAAATTGATACCCTAGTTACTGAAGGAGAAATTGGCCAGTAGGTCTTACATCTTGAAGTGAAGAGGGGAGGGGGGGTAACTCAACGGTGTGTCTGTAGGTAGAATATGTAGACGTGCATTGAAGGAGAACATTTGCATGAAGAACTCAAGATGAAAGATACTGACGACAAAGCGTTAATGACAATCTTGGAGGTTAAAGGTGAAGAAAAGCCCATGATGGATTAGAACTGACATCTTCTTCTAGGTCCAAACCAGCACTGACAGAGGTTGAGCCACCTTAATTAGCCTGGGGTGTAGTTATTGTCATACTCCAGGACAACATAGTTCCATCAGGGGGGGGGGGGTAACTTAATGGGGGGTTTGCATGTAGAATGTAGACTTGAATTGAAGGAGAACATTTGCATTCTTTTTTTTCAAGTTTCCATTTTGAGCAAAAGAGGTACTCTTGTAATCAGTGCTACAGGTATGCACCAAAGAGTTTAAACTTTTTGAAACAGAAACATGAAAAGAAAAAAAACGAAGAAGAACGAGTTCTTGAAGAAGATTAGTCCCAAATTGATACCCTAGTTACTGAAGGAGAAATTGGCCAGTAGGTCTTACATCTTGAAGTGAAGAAGATTTCAATTGAACAAGAAGAGAAAAACGTCCACAATAAATGTTGTTTGAAGAGAAATCTCCCATGTGAACGGTGATCTGGAGATTGAAGAATGAAGAACTCCAGACGAAAGATACTGACGACAAAGCGTTAATGACAATCTTGGAGGTTTAAGGTGAAGAAAGTCCCATGATGGAGGAGAACTGACATCTTCTTCTAGGTCCAAACCAGGCACTGACAGATGTTGAGCCAGCTTAATTAGCCTGGGGTGTAGATTATTGTCATACTCCAGGACAACATAGTTCCATCGGGGAGGGGGGGGGGTAACTAATGGTGTGTCTGTATGTAGAATGTAGACTTGAATTGAAGGAGAACATTTGCATTCTTTTTTTTCAAGTTTCCATTTTGAGCAACAGAGGTACTCTTGTAATCAGTGCTACAGGTATGCACCAAAGAGTTTAAACTTTTTGAAACA